>NW_012107419.1:1196475-1233487 GCF_000951045.1 Mandrillus leucophaeus
ACTACTGTGCCTGGCCCACTTTGTTAATATTAATGGAAATTGTACTTAAAAAAAAAAAATTTCACCAAAAAAAAAAAAAAAAAAACCACTTTGTGAAGTACTCAGATGTCACTATTGTTTGAAAATATGTTTATCTTGCTATATATGTTTTATATATGGCAAGGATGGATTATGATTTTAATTACAAAATTGATTCAAATAAACAAACATACATGTTGCTGGGCTAGGCCATGTGATAGGGGATGCCAAGACGAATTCATTTTACTTCTGCTTACTACTTCATGGCCTCAGGAAAAGCATAAAACATTTGGCAGCAGCAGCAATCTCCAAGTAATTGATAGTTATGAATTATGTAGCCAAAGCACAGGTAACAGCAAACCATTCTGGTTGTTTTTCACATAGACCTGATTGTTGTAAGTAGAAATGAGAAATTGATACAAGAAGAATGGAAATAGCATGTATATGCTATATTAATTAGTTACTTAATGTTAACGTTTGCCTTTCCTAAATCCTAAATCTGTTCTCACACTGCTAATAAAGACATACCCGAGACTGGGTAATTTATAAAGGAAAGTGGACTCACAGTTCCACATGGCTGAGGAGGCCTCAATCATGGCAGAAGGCGAAGGAGGAGCAAAGGCATGTCTTACATGGCAGCAGGCAAAAGAACATGTGCAGGGGAACTGCCCTTTGTAAAACCATCATATTGCATGAGACTTATTCACTATCACAAGAACAGCACAGGAAAAACCCACCCCCATGATTCAATTACCTCCCACTGGGTCCCTCCACAACATGTGGGGATTATTGGAGCTATAATTCAGGATGAGATTTGGCTGGGGACACAGCCAAACCATATCAACTGATAGGAAAAAACTTCAAATAATTACAGTAGAAACAGATGATCAAAAACCATTTTTGCTGGTGCTGTGGCTTTTACCTGTAATTCAACAACTTTAGGAGGCTAAGTTGGGAGGATTGGTTTGGTCCAGGAGTTCAAGACTGCAGTGAGCTCTGATTGTGCCATTACATCCAGCCTGAGTGACTGAGAGAGACCCTGTCTCTAAAACATCAAACAAGAAAAAAAAAAAAGAAAAGAAAAAAAGTTTGAACATTTATTCCTAAAGTTTTTTTGTACACTGACATCTTTGATGATGAGTTATGGACCTTCTCTCCAGAATAACAAACCGAAACACGTAGTACATAAAAATCAAAACATGTGAGGGCGTGGGGTGCAGGGGCTCGAGCCTGCAATCCAGCACTTTGGGAAACTGAGACAGGAAGATAGCATGAACCCAGCATTTTGAGATAAGCCTGGTCAACTTAGTGAGACCATGTCTCTACAAAAAAATTTAAAAAGTAGCCAAGTATGATTGTGCATTCTTGCAGTCCCAGCTACTTGAGAGGCCAAGGCTGGGGGATTGCTTGGGCCCAAGAGTTCGAGGCTGCAGTGAGCTATGATTGTGTCACTGCACTCATGGATGACAGAGCGAGAGTTCCATCTCTCAAACAGCATATAAATGATTCTTCATGGACCCCTTTAAGTCCATTCATGGATCCTAGTTTGAATATTTCGGATGTAGAGAAATGGAGAAATATAACCGAGGAAAAAGCTAATATACTTACTGTGAATTCTACCTGAAGCCTGCTGACAAATTAAGAAAAAAAAAAAAAGAAAGAAAAAAAAAGGAAAGACAAATTATATAAAAGAAGGAAAGAAGTTATAGAAAAGTGAAAATTATCATGTACTTAGTCTATGCCTCACACTATGGTAGGTTTTTAAAATACATAATATCTCAAGAAATTCCCATCTCACTCATTTGAGGGAGCTGTTGTTATCCACAATTTATACACAGAAAACAAAGAGTAGAAATGGAATTTCAATCCAGGACTTGCTGGTTTCAAAAGGCTATAATCTTTTTAACCTCGTGATGAAAATAAGTGTACTGTTCATCAACAAGAAAAGACACATATTTTTCCTTGATGCTAAACTCTAAGAAAAAGAGACTGAAACTTTCTACAGGCTAGAAAGACAATGGTATTTTATGTTTTCTCCATCCTCCTTTTACCGAGCAGATTACAGTCATAAAACTTGGGAGTGTTATAAGTGTTTAAAAATATTTTCATTTGATAAAACTCTTCTAGGACTGGGAAGTTTTATCTGACAGTTAACTTGTGTGTGTTTTGATGATATTGCGTTTTTATTTCTGATACAATTTCTCCATTTCAAACTATCTTGTTTTGTATACAGAGGCCACTCAGGACATAGCAGTCAACTGATTGACTATATACAGGTCATTTCAGATGGCTCAGATTCCAGCCTAGTTTAAATAACTTAGAAATCCTAGTTATATTTGGAAAGGATCTTGAGAAATCCAGATGCTTAGCAATAATCCGTTGCAGGCAGCATGCATATTAATAGTTAATATTAATTGAGCACTTACTAAGCTCCAGGCTGTGTTTTAAGTACTCTTCATGAATTTCTCTTTCAATCTTCTCAACAGCTATTTAAATTAAGAGGCACTATTATCTCCATGAGAAAAATGAGACACAGAAAGTGTTTTCCAAACCGTCTATTAATTTAGCCAAAACACTGGTCAGTCTGTTAAATTTTATTCAAATCAACTCAATCAAAACTATCCAATTAAAATGGAAAATAGACAGAATCTTACATCTATTTTCTAGAGGCCAGAGTAGAATTCTTCCATATAGTGTGCTTCCAGCTATTTCGCTAAGATCCCAGTTTCAAATGATTTGGATAATATAAGGAATATGTAGAAAAGTCACCCACCTCGCCATGCTGCCCTGTCAACATCTTTCTTTGTAGGTGTTTTGCATCCTTCTAAGGAGATTGCCAAGGATCAATCAAAAGTAGAACAATTGAGGGATGAGGCTCTAAGGGGCATCTGAAATGACAGCCTTCCATAAGCATAACCTGGCAGATGATGAGCATCCTTTGGAGAACTGACAACCTTACACGAAAAGGGCAATTGTCATGTTCCATGGCTGATTTCAAAGGATCTTGGCATTTTCTTATCATATTAAGAGTAAATCATTAGTGAGAGTAACCTTTGGATGTTAACATATCCTACAAAATTAATTAATGCTTAAATTCAGAACTCTCCATTGTAAAAACATTTGTCTTCATTTTTGCTTTAAAAAAAAGGACAGGGAAAAAGTTCAATTGTAACTGTATTTGGCTTCATGTGAGACACGAGCTCTCACTCTAGAACCACCCACCCATGCTCCGTTTACATACACAAATAGCAATTTAGGATGTGTGATGTCTTTTCAGTTTTAGTGTCTCCTGATATAATTATTGGGCAGATTCAGGACAGAAGTTGCATAGTTTCTTAGTTTTAATAATTTCTCAAATAATTAGGGTCTTTTCTGGCTATACCTGATTTACCTAGGAGGCCATACACTTACAGGTCAGCTTTGCCTCAACAGATGTGAGCACCAGACCCTTTCCTGCCTCACAATCACAAACGATACTGCGCAGGACACCTTGGGGCTGCATTAAGGGCAGGTAGGGTGGGAGTAGAAAAGAAGTAAATAGAGATGAATCTGCCAGTGACAGAGCAAGGATTAAGTGAAGAAGAGGTGACAGATAAGTCATTGGGTAGAGCAATGCTGGCGCAACTGCTATGCAGGTTCATGGATAAAGCAGTCTAGCTTTTGCGTGAGGCAAGTTCAAAGGGGAATTGTCAGGCTTTGAAATTGTGTCAGCTTGAAGCACTGCTGGCATGAGTTTTATAGGAATTGTGATCACTTCTATACAGTCAACCCAATATCAGGGGAAAAGGATGTCACTTTGTTTTAGGACACTTGCATCGATGTATAATTGCAAAATGTCTGAGTAGATAGTTTAGTTTTTAAGCATAAGAAAGGTAAATGATTGTTTAAAAATGTACCCAGGATTTCATTTGTATTCAGGAATAATGAATGAGGCCAGAAGGTGAGAACACAATTGTCATTGAAAAGATAGTTTAGTAGTCACAGTTTCCAAAAGGAGGGAACCTTGCCCTGAAGGGCCACGAGAGAGAACACTGAGGTTGGTCACAGGCAGACGGAGGGGAGGACACTTCAGAAAAGCCATCATTGTGGTTTTCAGGGGAAGGAATCGGTGAGGTAAGGTAAGCAGGCTAAGCAGGTTCAGGATTCGCTAGTTTGAATGATTTCAATCAGCTGGAGTGTAGGCCCCTACCCTGTCTCCAGTTGTCTGATAGCTAGCCCTGGGTTGACTAAGGAACGGAAATAGTATCCATGGTGCAAGAAGAGGCAGATGGGGGGTGTGGGCTTTTAACTGGTTAGTTTGCATATGAAGGCACACTTGATGAGAAACCCCTTTGCTGTCTCTAGGGGTCTGCTAACCACTGGAGGGGCAGTCTTGCCCTAATCAGCAAAACCTCAGAACGTCAAAATGTTCCTGACAAGGCCGGTCCCCCAAAAGATGGGGTCTTTCTCCGTTTGGTATCAAGAAGCCAATACATGAAACCAAAAGTGAGCATGAAGCAGAGCAAGATTTATTCAATGGCCATGGAATTGAGAATTGGGAGTATAGCTCAGAAATCAACTTCTTGACTAGTGAGGGGCAAGGGGGTAACATATAGGGTTTCTTTAGAAAAGGAGTTGGACATTAATAGCAAGAAGAGGAATATTCATATCTTTTCTGGAAATGGGCAGTGAACTTCTCAGAGCTACAGCGCTGCCTTCTTTGTTGTCTTTTTATGGCTTCTTCTGTTTGTTGTCATGGCAATTGTCAACTGTCATGGCACTGGTGGGAATGTCATTTAGCATGGAAATGAAATTATAATGAAGTCTGAGATCATTCTGGAGTCATTTGGTTGGCTATTTTGGTTCTAGACAGTCTCAGCTGGTCTAGTTACACAGGGAACTTTTTTTTTTTTTTTTTTTTTAAATCATAGACATCTTGTTTCTTAAGATTAAGCAGAATTAAGGCAGGGTAGAAATTCAGCCATGTCATATAGGCATTATATCAAGTAACAAATTATCAGATACAAAAACTACAAAATACGGTTAATGCAACTATGTACAGGGATGCCTCCATTCTCTCTCTGTACACATGCAAAATAAGTGTGCACTATCAAAACACACCTCCCTGTCCCAACTTCCAAGGTTGTCTTTGGGTAGCTCTGGGAAGAGGAAGCCAAAGTTGTATGGTTGCATGGAGAAAGAGCAATGGATATTCACTTTCACTTACCCAAAGTTTGTGCAGCCTGGATCTGAAGAGATCGTTGTCTCTTTCTGGTTGGGTTCTACTGGGTGATTCTCAGAGGAGAGGCCATTCCTAATGGTCAGACTCTTATGTGCTCCAGGAACTGTATGCTTTCATAGATGTGCCTTCAGCAGTAATGCTGCCACTTTGGTCTGAGAAAACTTTATGAGACATACAAATCAAACCCTTGTATTTTCATTATAAAAATTATTAAGAAGTATTTGAAAGATATTCTTTAGCAAAGGCCTGCATTTTCCTTGGCTAATCACCTCTCTTGAGGCTCACTCCTCCGCTCTGCTATTCCATCTTTAAATCACTAGTATAGTGTTTATATTTTTCAAATGGCACTTATGTATACTTACATGGAGGGGTAATACATTCCATTACTATCGAAATTCTATCCATCTTCCCAGATAGAGCTGGAAGTTTCACTTGTCTCAAGTTGTTCATTCATGCGGTTGATGTCAATTGAGCACCTAGTCTGTGTCAGCGTTGTTTTAGGATAAAACCAAGCACAATGCAGACAACATACCTTCATACTTGGTGCTGACACTCCAAGGAGGAAGTCAGGCAATTAAAAAAAAAAAAAAAGAATGTGTCAGATGGTTAGTGTCATAGAGAAAAATAAAATAAGGTGGGAGAATAGAGTATGAAGTAGATAGGAAATATTGCTAATTTACATATGGTGGCAAGGGCAGGCTTTGTTCATAAGGTGAGCATGCTTGTGTTTTAGTAAGTTTCCCATTGAGAAGGAACAGCCTATGTGAATGCCCTGAGATGGGAATGCATTTGGAATGTCCCAGGAAAAGTAAGGAGACCAGTGTGACTGAAAAGAGTGACAGAGAGAGAAGCAAGACATAAAACTAGATAGTAATGGGTGAGGAATTGGGAAAAGAGGCTGCTGGGCCTTGCAAACCAATCTAAGGACTTGAGTGAAAAGGGAAGCTACAAGCAGGTTTAGAGTAGCAAGGCAGAAGAAAGAAATTCACATTTTCACAGGATCCTGCTGGCTTCAGAGAAGAGTTTGCATGGTTAAGAGCATAAGAAAGGAGGCCTTTAATATATTCCAGGTGAAGATGATGAAGGCTTGGACCAGTGATGGAAGTGGAAGTGAGGAAAAGAGTCAGGTTGTGGATATGTTTTTGAAGGTAGAGCCAGCAGGGTCTGCTGTTGGATCAGATGTGAGTTGTAGGAAGACTGAGAAGTCTAAAATAAGTCCAAGGTTATTGACTCAGAAAATGTAAGAGTGAAATTTTCACCAACTGAGCTGGGAAGGCTGCAGGAGAAGCTAGTTTGGGTGGAACAGGTGCAGAGGGGGTGAAGGTGAGAAGACGGAGGAGCTCAATTTTGGAGCCATTAAGTTTGACATTGTGGTTAGACATGCAAATAGAAATGTTGAGTAGGCAGTTAGATACACAAATCTGGAATTCAGGTGAAATATAAAATTGGAAACAATATAGGTACTACTTAGAGGCATGTGACTGAAGATCACATAGTCAGTGAGCAATAGTCCCAATAGCCAAAAGGCAGAAATGACCCAAATGCCCATCAACACAGAGGAGGGCCAAGGACCATGCCCTGGGATCAGCAGTACTTAGAGGTAGAGCAGATGAGAGAGAAAAAAAACAGAAAAACAGGAAAAGAGATTGTAAAGGAACACCCAGCAACTTGGTCGGAAGCCAAGTTAAGAAAGTGTTTCCAGAAAAAAAGAAAAATGTGCATTACGCATTTAAGACAAGTTAGGTGAGGAAACAAATCAACCACGGGATTTAGCAACATAGAGATTATTGGGAACCTTGACAATAGCTGTGTCCAGGGGGTGGCAGAGTTAAAGTCTGTTTGGAGAGAGATCGAGAGAGAATTAGAGAAGAAATGTAGAGTGCAGGCATAAATATATAGTTTGAGGAATTTTGCTACCTAAGGGAGCAAAGATACGGATAGTAGTTGGATTAGAATGTGGATTAAAAAGAGGAAAGTTGTTCAAAATCTTTATTGAATATTCTGAATCATGTCTCTCTATCCGCATAACTGGCCCAGCATAGATGCTTAGTCAGTGTCTACGATTAGGATAAGTGCATACATTGTGATATATAGACCTGTGGGTATGCTACATCATACTGCTTTGACATGATTTCACAAATATCTGTCTTGTTTAATCAATGCTGGGTTGAAAGCCACTACTCTGACACCTGATATGAGAAGCAGGAATAAAGTGGGTACTGAAACTGTACGTGATGTGCATATTTTGCACATAATCCTCTTAGCCAGTCTTGAAAACAAAATGAAGATGGATTTGTTTACCTGCCTATTTTCCTTCTTAGTCTGTGATTCCACATTGCCAAGGGTGATGTCTTTTGGTCTCTGTATCCACAGTAACACGTAGTACCTGGGGATCAGAGGCATTTAAAAAAGTCGATTGGAAAACATGAATTAAATGAATGGATAGAAAGTAGTACAGAGGTCTGGCGCTGAATGTTATTACCACCTGAAAGCATACAGGTTACATAAGGAACACTTCCTTGAACTATCAGGAACTTATTGCTAATGGTAATACAAATAGGCCAAAATATTTGAAGGAAAACCATGCATGAAACTTGAGTAAGTCTTCTTGACTTGAACTGGTTGTGGCCATCAAAAATTAGGAAGTGATATTTAAGTTTTTAGACGAGATTGGGGCATGTTCCAGGTGGTATGGCCAGAGACAATTTTTAACTTTTCAGACATAAGAGAGTGTTTTCTTAAATTTGTCAGACTGAAAATTCTGCTAATCTATTAAGGACTTTACTATTATAATTAGCTTGTTCCTTACAATTCACTGATCATAATAATTTATTTTATTATTAACAAGAACATTGCTCACCATGGTTAGAATTCCATTAGGGTTCAACACTAATAAATCATGTGCCACTAGAGTTAATTATCTCCGAAACTTTTAATTAAACAAAACCAGCACTCGTAACCAATCTGGCCCTATGTTGACAGAATCCTGCTATGCAAGTCTGATTTTATGACCTTGTGGTCAGCTGACAATAACTTCAAGAGGCAGCACTCAGGTTGCATATTCACTCTTGAGCCTGTGGTTATCTACTCTGACTCTACCAAAACCTAATAGTAAGTCAGGAACTGTTAATCAAAAGAAGAGTAATTTGTCAGTGATGGCATAGCTTTTCTACAAAATCTTAGAGGACTGCCCTGAAATTCTTCTAATAATACTTTCTCCCTATAACATCCTGTTTGCTCCATATACTTCAAGCCCTATCAGGCCTACGGGCTCCTAAATTCCCAGTGATGGAATTGATTACTTACAGTCTGAAATAGCAAGAGAACTCCTCTTGCTCGGGACCCATTGACCAAGATATTTACCTGAGTTTGACTAAACTTTAGATAAGTTTCTTCTTTCTTTCCTCCTTTCTTTTCTCTCTCTCTCTCTTCTTCTTCTTCCTCTTTTTTTTTTTTTTTTTTTTTTTTAAAGATAGAGTTTTATTCTATCATCCAAGCTGGAGTGCAGTGGCACAATTTCAGCGCACTGCAGCCTCGACTTTCTAGACTTAAGTAATCCTCCCACCTCAGTCTTCTGAGTAAGCTGGAATCACAGGAATGTGCCACTACACCCAGCTTATTTTTTATTCTTTAATTTTTTGTAGATATGGGGGTGTCTCTATGTTGCCCAGGCTGGTCTCGGGCTCCTAGGATCAGGTGATCCTCCTGCCTCGGCCTCTTAAAGTGTTGAGATTACAGGCATGAGTCACTGTGACTGGCTAGATACATTTCTACTTCACTAGTGGACCCTAATTTATTTATTTATTTCCTTTCTTTTTTTCTTTCTTTCTTTCTTTCTTTCTTTCTTTCTTTCTTTCTTTCTTTCTTTCTTTCTTTCTTTCTTTCTTTCTTTCTTTCTTTCTCTTTCTCTTTCCTTCCTTCCTTCCTTCTTTTCTTTTCTTTTCTTTTCTTTCAGCACATTTACTTTCAAAAACTTGCAATTGTTAATTCTTTCTCTGGTACTTTGAGATATAAATCTTCTCTTAACCTCTTGCCAGCTTTATAGTCTAGGAAAGTCTTACTCAAGTACATGGGAGGCATCCCCTTGAATGGTAATTATTAAAAGACATACCACCCCTATCTCCCAGTCTCTGTGGGAGGGTAGGATCTTAGCAATGATGCTAAGCAACAATCAGCAAACACAGACGGCCTAATCCCATTTACTAATCTCCCCCAAACATCCTTCAGTCCTCAGTACTTCCACTAGCTTACCTAACTCCTTAAAAATCCTTTTGCCTTTTGTTTTAGTGTAGGTGAGTTCAATCTTTGTCTCCTATTGAAATAGTCTAGAATAAAGTTATGCTTGCCTATTTAATTCTATCCAGTGCATTTTCTCTTTGACACCACTGAGAGCTTATGAATTACTTGGCACGTGGATCAAAGTGGCACCACCAAATGCTGTAAATATTGCTTAAAAATAAAGAAATGCTGTCAAGTATTGTAAAATAATTCCCAGCTGTTTGAGCAAGCATAATGAACACAGAATCTGTGCTAAGTACGTCCATACAGATAAACTGCCCAATATAAAATTATGTTTCTTCTTCCTTTGTCTGCCATTCTTAGGATCTATTCTCACACATTCCCTAAGTTTTTGTTGATATATATTAGCAAAATTTTACTATATTTTTGTACAAATCTTGTCTGTAATAATCTGTTCTCACATTGTTATAAAGAGCTACAAGAGACTGGGTGGTTTATAAAGAAAAGAAGTTTAATTGACTCACAGTTCCACAGGTTGGACAGGAGGCATGGCTGGGGAGGCCTCAGGAAACTTACAATCATTGTGGAAACTGAAAGAGAAGGAAAGACATCTTCACATGGCAACAGGAGAGAAAGTGAGGGAAGGGGGAAGGACTACACACTTTCAACCAACCAGATCTGGTGAGAACTCACTATCACAAGAACAAGGGGGAAATTCACCCTCATGATCCAATCACTTCCCACCAGGTCCCTCCCCTAACATTGGGGATCACAATTCAATGTGAGATTTGAGTGTGGCCACAGAGCCAAACCATATCATTGTCCTTACAGAATGAACTCTGTATTTGCTCTTCTGAGGTATGTTTTCATCTCACTCTGGATATACGACTGGAGACAATAAAGGGTAGTAATTTTTGTCCTTAGTAGCATAAGGACAATTGACATCCTAGGGCAAGATAATGATCATAGGTGAGGTCCTTACAGAGTTTTCAAGCAGGATAAGACCATACTATTCACGTAGTGAGCAAGGAGTTGTTTCTGCTGACAAGGGGGAATTCACTGGCTTTTGAAAGTTTGGGATATTCAGATTCATCCAGATTTACCTTAATCACAGATTTCTATTCTTTTACAATAATTGTCCCACTTTTCACATACGAGACTTGGCAAAGCTGTAAATTCCACTTACATTGTAGTTAAGCAATTCCAGATACAACTCTTCATCTAATTTTAAAATTATACCAGCCCTATAGCTGCAAGAAATAGGAAGTTTTTCTGGATAGTCATAAAACTTCCCTGTACTTCTGACTATGTCTTGAAGCAAGAATCCTAAACACTTAACATTTTTTAAGTTCTCAGTGCAGTGTGAAGCAGCTACCCGACCCCACAACATTTATATTTCTCCTTTACATAATAATTGTCCAACCAATGTCTTGTTTAAAGCACACATTTAATTCATATCAAATACAGGTCATAATATAAAACATTGTTTTGCCACTTTATGTCTTAGACTGCTAGTGTCTTCCTGTTCATCCATAACTAAACTATCACTGCCTTTAAATCCAACCAAGTGAAATAACCAAATCAAAACAGAACATTAACAGAATATTAGAAAATTATTTTAAACAATACATTTTGGGAATAAGGAAAATGACCTCAGAAGGAAGTTTATATATAATACAAAAGGAAATAGAGAACAATAATGTCAGTAAATTTCTAGGTAAATTTAAACATTCTGTGAATGATAATAATGATCACAACAATATGTTGAAGAATTAAGAATGGAAAATAAAAATGATAACAACTAACTCATAAGGAGGGTGATTAGAATTTTATGTCCCAATTCCCTTACCTATTATGGAAGGCTAAAACATTAATTAATTTCAGACTTCATTAATTATGCATGCTAACATTTGAAGGGTCTGAAGTGTTTTGCAACACCAACAACCAATTCAATTTTCTGGACACCTACTGGGGGTCCAACCATTCAACCCAAATAAATTTAATTTAATTCAATACAATCCAGTTCAACTCAATTCAATTCAGATTTGACATTACCTAGAGTTAGTGTCAAATTCCATAGATTTAAGGGTTTGGTCACACAAGACTGCCCCACTTCATGTTTTAGTCAGAAGTCTCAGGCTTTACATCTCACCAACTAGCTACAAGTCTGGAATTCCTACAGCTCCTTCTCAGGTTTGATAATTTGCTAGAATGCATCGTAGAACTCAGGGGAACGCTTTACTTCTATTTACCAGTTTATTATAAATGATGAAATTCAGGACGAGTCACGTGGAGGAGATGCTTAGGGCAAAGTAGGTGCAGTGATGGGGGCAGCATGAAGCATCCATGCCTTCCCAGCCCTAGCACAAAAGCACATTAAATCTCATTGTCCAAGGATATTTATAGCGCTCACTCTTCCCTTTCCTCAGGTGGGTGGGCTGAAAGCGCCAATCCTCTAATCACTTGGTCTTTCTGTTGATAAGCCCCAACCTGAGACAATCCAGGAGATCTATCCTCAGTTACCTCATTAGTACAAACTCAAGTGTGATTGAAAGGAGCTCATTATGAACAACAGAAGAACTTCCTATTGCTCAGAAAATTCCAAAGGTTTTAGGAGTTCTGTGCCAGGAAGCAAGACAAAGACAAAATACAGTCATGTACCACTTCATGACATTCTATGTCAACAACAGACCACATATAACACTATGGCCCCATAAGATAGTAATGGAGCTGACACCTAGTGCCATCATAGACATAGTAACCTCAAAGTTATTGATACTCAGTAATCCATACCCCAAAATATGGTGCTTTGACATGCTGAACTGATGAAGCCTCAAGGTCTCAATGACCTGTTTAACCCCCTCACAATCTCTCTAAAAGCACAGGATGAAGTTGTTAAATTCCTTTATCCACCTAATGTCCCCACCCACCAAGGAAAACAGTTGTTTTATTCTTCCTTTCCCTGTAGGACCAAGAATGTAACCACACCTGAACAGGTTCTTTCACAAGATACTGTACAAGTTAATCTCTGTTCCCTGATTCATTTATTCTCCCTAGTAATTCCCTCAACAGAATTCCTCTTCTCTCCCATCTCCCATTACCCATTTTGTCAGGATCATCTATAAGCTTCTGAACCCCTTTGGGGCTAGGGGGTGGTAATCTCTCTGCAGTTCTCCCAGTTACATGTTAATATATTTCGTATGCCTTTTCTCCAGTTAATCTGGCCTTTGGGAGTTATTGTTTCAGGAAACCTTCAGAGGGCAAAGACGATGCTTTCCCTTGGTCCCTACATACTGCAATGCATTATTCATGTGTTTGTGGTGCTGGTATAAACAAACTTACTGTGATTCCAGTCATAAAAGTATAGCACATAAAAGTATAGCACATACAATTATGTACATATAAGTACATTACGCTTGATAATAAACTACTCTGTTACTGGTTTATGTATTTACTATACTATACTTTTTAAAAAATCATTATATTAGAATGTACTCCTTCTACTTAAAAAGATGGCCTCAGGCAGGTCCTTCAAGAGATATTCCAGAAAAAGGCGTTGCTATCACAAGAGATGACAGTTTCATGTGTGTTACTGCCCCTGTGTAGGTCCAGTCTAGTGTGTGTTTGTATCTTAGTTTTTCACAAAAAAAGTTTAAAGAGAAAAAAATTACAAATAGAAAAAAAGCTTATAAGGACAAAAAAAGTTTTTTGTACAGATGTACAATGGCTTTGTGCTTTAAGCTAATCACAAAGAGCAAAAAGTTATCACAAAGAGCAAAAAGTTTAAAAATACGAAAATCTTTATAAAGTAAAAAAGTTACAGTAAGGTAAGTATCATGGGTGTGCCTGGCTGGGGCTGGTGTTGTGGGTAGTCAAAGAATTTGCAAAGACGGTCATGGGTAAAGAAAGGCAGGTTTATTAGAGAAAGTAAGAAAATAGGTTGCAAGAGAGCAATGGGCAGTACAGCAGGGAGAAGGATGTCTGCCAAGAGATAGGATCTAGAGGGATGTTTTATGTGGTTGTGCTGGAGAGGTTATGTGCAGATAGGGTCATGCTGCTGGGGCTACGTATGGAATGAGGTATTTGGGAATGGGATGCTGTGCAAGCTGGTTGTTTGTGGTTAGCCATTTCTCAGAAGAATTGTTCTCCCCCACCCTGAGGCCCCTTCTTCATTGTTGCTAACTTATCTGGACTCTACGCTAAGGTTAATATACTACTGAAGAAAGAAAAATATTTTTAATAAGTTTAGTGTAACTTATGTGTATAGTGTTTATAGCATCTACAGTAATGTACACTAATGTCCTAGGACTTCACTTCACTCTCCACTCCCATACTGACACCCAGAGCAACTTCCAGACCTGCAAGCCCTATTCACAGTAAGTGCCATATACAGGTGTAGTATTTTTTTATCTTTTATACCTTAATTTTACTGTGCCTTTTCTATGTTTAGACATGTTTAGATACATAAATAACATTATATTACAGTTGCCTACAGTGTTGAGTACAGTTACATGTGGTAGAGGTCTCTAGCCTAGAAACAATAACTAACTTTTTCATATAGCCTAGGTATATAATAGGCTACATCATCTAGGTTCATGGAAACACACTCTATGATGTTCAAACAAGGACAAAATCACCTAAACTTGCATTTCTCAGAATGTATTCCCATTGTTAAGTGGTATATGACTATACATTTCTGTAACATGCCACAAAGGGTAACTAAAATAGTAGTTAGACAATTATTCAAAACAGTAGAGGAAACAACCAGTACCACTTCCAGATCAGTAGAGGAAAAAAATAAAATATGAAATGAAACAGAAATACACTTAAATTATTCCAATAAAGGCAAGAAAGTGAAGAAGAGAAACATAAACAACAAGGAAAATAGGAAATGCTAGCCAAGACAGTAAAAAAAAAATCCAAATATGTCACTAATTACAGTAAGTACAAGAAGACTATGCTCACTAGTTTAAGTAGAAAGATTCATACAGATTCTTAAAATAAGTAGCTATGTTCTACGTAAGAAATAAACATAAAGATGTAGAGAAACTGAAAGCAAAAGGAAGAAAATAAAATATAATAGACAAATACTACCAAAATAAAAATTCAGTTACTATATTAATAGCAGACAAGATAGATTTTGGGGAAATAAACAATTTAAAAATTTTCTATATAATTTATACAGGATTCCCCTCAACAGGAAGATATCACCAAACTAAACATATAATTTTTAAATAAGTAGCCTCAAATAGATAAGAAAAAAATGATAGATTATAGGGATAATTGGGCATATTGTCCACACTGCAGTGCTTTAATGCACGCCTACCCCACTCACTGCAGGTCTTAGGTTCATCTCTGTGAACTGGGGTTGGACCTGTACTTGGTCTGTAGATTACAGAGCTGGTTATCAGCTTTTGCTTTCCGAAAGCTCCCTGCTCCTGACTCTTTTCAGTTTGCTGTCTTCTCTGTCATTTATTTTTTGTCAATTTTCCTTTCTATCTTGTGATCCTAGTCATTTTATCCAGTTTCTAGTTGTATCAGAGCAGGAGGGGCTTTCAGAGAATCTCCTCTGCCCTGCTGCTGGAAACAGATGCCTTCTTTACTGTGTCTTTGTTTATTTGTTTACTGTGTCTTCTTGCTTTCAAACATTTCTCCTCACAAATTTCATCCTCATTCTAAGGCCAAAGTGATCTTTCTAAAATATAACTCTAACCACTTCACTAGCCTGCATTAAAGTCTTCTGTGTCTTACCATCAACTGAAAACAGTTTGATGATCTAGTCTGGGGAAAAAGATTCTTCAGGCACTGGCCTCTGCCTGTCTCCTCAGCATCATCTTCTTCGGTCTCAGTTCTGCAGGGTTTAAACTTGGAGCAGCTTGAGACTCTCCATGGTCTCTTGGCACCCTGTGTTTTGTGCAGATGGTTGTGGCTGTCTATAAGTTTCTCCCCCAATTCAGGATAGATATTTAGTGAACACACAGGAGCACAGATACACTGGTTGTTAAAATATCAAAATACTTTTTTACAAATACATCAATTATCACAACTGTGTCTTTTTCTACAGGAATTTTTGCTCCCTCCCTGCAAGTCTAACAAATCAGACACCTGTCTTGGTGGGAGTGCGGTTCCAAGACCCTGCTCCAGAGTAAAGACTTCATCAGTCAACGCCCAGGTTGTGCAGGCTGTTAAATGTCTTCAATGTTACTCCTGCTTCCACTTCCTTTTTTTCTAGGCAAATCCTACTTGTACTGCAAGATTCCAACAAAGCATTGATTTTTCTATGAAAAATTCCCTGCCCTTCTTTCCTTACCCCTTTTTCTGTGCTACATTAATCACTCTGTGTATCCCTCTGCCCTGTTCTGTCCTCTGCTATGTTATAAATGATTCTCCTACACATCAGACTCTGTGCTCCTTAAAGGCAGAGCCGTTTCTTAATCGTCATGGTATGTTCTGTTGTTAGCAGTGTTTTGGCACATGATCAAACCTCAGTAAAGCCTAGGATTTGGCACTGAGCATTTAGACTGGCCCACTCTTTCTCTAACTCTAAGAGAGAAGAGAGGGACTAAAAACATGTCTAACTTGGTTTATGACCTTGCTTTCAGCATGAGGCATGACGTCAGCGGCTGCTAGTAGCCCTGAGCCTTCATTCTCCTGAAACAAAGAGCATCAGTAAAGCGGAAGAGGAAGTGCCTCTTTCTGGGTGGGAGACTCTCCCATCCCAATTTGAGCAGGAAGAGTCCTCACAGAGCATACTTTGTTTATATTTTCTTCATAAAAATATTTTTGAATGACTTCAGATTATTTACTGAAATTCTGGCTGATTGTCAACAGTCAGGATGAAAAAGGTAGACTGCATGCAAAAACATTATTGTATTAGAAATTTTGGTTCTACTTTGGGAAGGTTTTTAATTTTGAAGATATTCTCCTTAGATCTCATTCCTGACTATAATTGAAAAGCTGTAACACTTTTTTTTTTTCTACATTGCTTTTATTTCTGGTTATTGCCATGGTAACATAGACTTATTCCAACATATATGCATTTTGGGCAAATCTCTTACTTAAGAAAAATGCCAAGGAGAGTAAGAAGTAAGGAAAAGATGCAAATGACTTCTGTCAGATACATTTTGTGATGTTCAGTTGTTAACTTGTTATCAAATGAAAGCAAGCAATTTATTCTTCTGGTGATTAAAGAAGGGCAAAAATGTACCAACTTTTAAAGAACTTGTACAATTCACAAGAGTTAAAAAAAAAACCCAAGGCCGGGCGCGGTGGCTCAAGCCTGTAATCCCAGCACTTTGAGAGGCCGAGGTGGGTGGATCACGAGGTCAGGAGATCGAGACCATCCTGGCTAACACGGTGAAACCCCATCTCGACTAAAAATACAAAAAATTAGCCGGGCACGGTGGCAGGTGCCTGTAGTCCCAGCTACTCCGGAGGCTGAGGCAGGAGAATGGTGCGAACCTGGGAGGCGGAGCTTGCAGTGAGCCAAGATCATGTCACTGCACTCTAGTCTGGGAGACAGCGAGACTCCGTCTCAAAACAAACAAACAAACAAACAAAAAACCCAATCTGGTACCTATGATTATAGAGGAGAAAACTGAGTAAAGATGAATAAATACAGAGATAAGTGACTTGCTTTACAATCACATGACTAATGAATGGTAGAGCCCGGTTGAGGACTTTTTTCTTCAGCAAATGACCTTGTGAATGGCAAAGAAACACCTAAGGAGGCATGGCTAAATTTGTATTACAAACAGAGTCATGCTGATTTATTTGTGTATTGATTCATTTATATTAAATGCTTATTATATGCCAGGACCTATGCTAGGTTCTGGGATTAAATAAAGAATCACATATCCATGAAACTTTATGGAGTTAACAGTTAAGTGAGAGAGACACTAACTTACAATTACTCAAATAAATATATAGCTACTGTGAAAAGGACGTGAAGGTAAAGCATGGAGTGCTATGAAAGCAGGTAACGTGGACTTAATATAGCAAAGTGATTAGAAGACGTCTCCTTGGTAAAGTTACATTGACCTGAATCCAGAAAAATTATTTGCTAAATATAGAGGAGGCCAAAGAGAAGCTAGGCAGGGCCCCTAACGCCGGGTCCTTAGAGGAGACATGTGGTGGGTCTGTAGAGCAAAGAGAAGTCCTGGACTGTACACATGATGAGTGCTGGAGAGAGTGCTGAAGATGACATTGGCTGATATGAAGCTGAGACACAGGAAAGCACAGATCCTAGAGCATCCTTGAAGTCATATTAAGAATTCTGATTTTGATCTTGAGCTCACTGGGAGACCACTGAAAAGTTTTCATTAGGAGAAAACTGTCACTAGAGTGCTCCTGCTGGCTGCCGGTGGGTATGGGAATGGAGTACCAATGAGGGCATATTTTCAATAGTTTACGTTCCTGATGGTAGTTTTCCTTAAAGAAGTAACAGTGGAGACCAAGTTCAGTGCATGGATTAAATACACATTTTGGAAATAGAATAAACAAAACTCTTGGGGAGTAGGGGAAAGAAACGTTTCAAGGATGACACCAGTAGAATCTTTTTCACAATCAAACCACCTTGATAATAATAGGACCAAAGCTGTTTTTAGTTCTCCAGAACTCTTGACTCTACAATTTGGATGCAGCAAAGAACTTCCTGATAATTGCTATCTAGAAACTGAGTTGGTGTTGTTAATAAGTAAGAGGAAAGATATGGCAGTGTTTATAAATACTGTTTAGGTAGGAGAGTTGTTAGCAAAAACTTGCTATTGATGCATGGACAAACATGTTATCAATTCACTTATAGAATTCTTCTCCAGAGTTCCTTTAGGAAGTACTAAGTCAAACTATAAAATTCAGATTATCATGTTCCCTTTGATGAAAGTCAAAGTTTATTAAGGCCAACAGTCATGCTACTACTCTGTATAAGACTTTTCAGTGGCTTCCGAGTCTCTTTAAGTCAAATGCCTTAACATGTTTAAAGGGTCCTTCATGATCTAGTTCTTGATTATTTTTTCTCTAATTTAGGATGACTTTAGTTACAAATATCAGATACCTCAGAACACACTGACTTAAAGAATAGTGGGATTCATTTACTCACATTACTGTAAAATCTAGAGTTGATCAGCATCTGGTCTTGTTTCTCTGTGATTTTTCTCGGTACCTGCCTCATCCTTAGGCTTGCTCTCTCTTTAAAAAAAAATGTAATTGACAATAATAATTTTGTATATATATATGCAGTACAACATGATGTTTTGATAAATGTTTATATTATGGAATGATTAAATCACACTAACAGATTCATCTCACCTACTTATTTTTTGTGTGTGTGTGTGGTGAAAACATTTAAAGTTCATTTTTTGTAATTTTGAAATATACAATGCAAGGCTGGGTGTGGTGGCTTATGCCTGGAATACCAACATCTTGGGAGTCTGAGGTGGGAATATTACTTGAGCCAGGAATTCAAGACCAGCCTGGACAACATAAGGAGATCCTCATCTCTCCAAGATAAAAATTGTATAAATTACCTGGGCATGGTGGTATGCACCTATAGTCCCAGCTACTTGGGATGCTGAGGTGGGAGGATCACTTTAGCCCAGGAGTTTGAGGCTGCAGTGAGCTATGATCATGCCACTGCCCTCCAGCCTCGATAACAGAGAGAGACCCTGTCTCTAAATTTAAAAGAAATCAATATACAGCATAGTGTTATTTATTATAGTTATCATTCTGTGCAAGATATTACTGCAGCTTATTTCTCCGATCAACTGAAATATTGTACCCTTTGTTCAACATCTCCCACTTTCCCATCCGCCTGCCTCCCCCAGCCTCTGGCAGGTAATTGCCAAAAGCTTGTTCTCTTGATGGTTGCAAGAGAGTAGCTAAAAGAAATATGATGGCATTCTTTCTCAATCACGTTTAGCAGATTAAGAGGGCATCGATTACTTGAAATGTGAAAGAAGGGCCCCAAGCTTTTTTGTGCTGGGACTAACCTGAACAAATTGCATTGAGTGGGCAGTTATGCTCTTCTGATAGGCATAAGACATTCTGGGCTCACAGAGTCACTTTTAAATACATTTTTTTAAATGAATGAATGAAATATGCTTGAAATTTTATGTAATTCAGATAGTACACCCCTCTGGAACCTGTGTAAAGGAACAGCTTCAACATTAAATGGATGTTGGCTTCACATTTTCAGCATGCAAGTTCTTAAATCCTGGAAAGTAATTTTCTATTGACCTCCTGCCTTATGTCCTTTGATTTTGACCTGACTTTATTTTTACTTCTGGAGCCTGTTAAGAAGTTATTTGAGCATCACTCTTGAAAGTCCTATGGGTGATAAAATAAAAGAGGTAGACTGCTGGAAGATGAGGTGTGGTATACCTAACCTTATACAATCTATATATAAGAAACTTGCTATGAATTGCTTTATTTTATAGACTCTGATAACTTCAAGCGATCCTATGGAAAATCCACTAAAAAAATAGTAATCTTTGTGAAAAGCAAATAACTACTTTCTTACTTATCTGTTATGCAAATCTGGATGCTTACAATAACAGATCATGACAATAGCACACTTACTCTAATTTACTTTATGAAGTCACACCACTGACAATACATCCATCAATTTCTGTTGTATTTTTTGTGTGTAAGTCACTTGATTTGTAAGTATCACTAGACTGTAAGTTCCTCTGAGTGCTAATTCATGCTTATTTCCCCAGTTTTGTTAAGCTCTTATTGCATATTTATAACTTGAAATTATCCATTTATACCTCATCTATTAACATCCTGCTAGGAGCCAGGCACTAGGTTAGGTGCTGAAGATTCAGAGACAAAATATAATGCTTAAGTCTTAGAGATCCTATTTTTAAAAGAGGGGAAGATAGCTAGGTCTATAATTGGCAAATTTTAGTGTGATTGGTGCTTCAACAGGGCATAAAAACAGATGGAGATGCAAAAGAGGAAATGCTCAACCTTCTCATGGTAATAAGTGGCAGACAAAGATGAGGTATTCAAGGAAAGCATCCAAGAAGAGAGAAGGAAGAGTAGAATTTTTTTCATGCAGAAAAGGGGAGTGAGGATAGAAGACAAAGAGCACATGGGTAAAGGCATGAAGCCATGCAATAAAATGGTGTGTCCTCAAAACTTTACATGCTCCAAATTGCCAAAGAAGAAAAGGCAGATAATGAGATTGGAGAGGTAAGGAGCAGCCATATCATAGGGGGCCAAAGCAACCATGCTACAGACTTAACCTTAAAGAAATGACTACAAACTTAACTTTAATAAACGATAAAGATTTAATTAGGGTGGTAACACAATGGAACAACCTCAGGCAAGATGGATTGGCGTGAAAGATGGATTGGAGCAGGCCAATAATGAAGCCAGGAGTTAAGGAGTTCCACAGCCCAATTAAGCAGTCACGACGGCTGATGGAACACCTTTTTTGGGAAGTCAACTTGAAAAAACTTAATGATCAATGGAGTGCAAAGGAGAAAGAGAAACCTAGGATGACACTGGGCTTAGGTGACTGGTTGTCAGATGGTAATGCCAGTATCCAGCTTAGATCCTAAGAGGAAAGATAGGTTTAATGTTGGTTCTACCATTGTTGCTGAAGTATCTCCAGGACGACCTATATGAGCAGTTGGATATTAGTTCTGAATATCTGGAAAGAGATCTGTTGAGTAGCAATGTATATGATTTGAAGATCCTCAGGGTGGAGGTAATAGTCAAGTCCCTGCACTTAGATGAGATTGCCCAGGGAGATTCTTAAAGTGAAAAGTTGGCACAGGAGACAATGTTGGGTACTACCAACATTTATGAGGGAAAATAAAGCAAAATAATGTAACTGTGAAGATCAAGAAAAGAAAAAAGAGGCAGGAAAAGGATCTAGATGCCATGGCACAATGGACTCAAAGGGAAGATAGAGCATCAAAGAGGACATTTTTATTTAGGTAAATAAGTTAAGTAGACTAAGAATGAAATTAGGTCCACATTAATTAGCTACAAAGTATACATGAGTAAAATGGATTGGTGTCCTTGAAAAGAGTAATTTCAGTGGTGTGTTGGGTTAATGAATGGGGAATTGGAGGGTGGAGGTCATGAGTAAACTGGTTTTCCAAGTGGTCTGGCCATAATGGGAAGAAAAGTGATGAAATGAAGTAGATAGTTACAGAAGTGTCTGTCTCAAAGCAGCCAAAATGTATATATGTGTGTCTTTCTTTATAAGTTGGAAGAAAATGTTAGCTATAAAATTATATGGAGAAGTTCAGAGAGACAGAAAGAATGGGAGAGGGAGAGAGGGGGAGAAAAAACACAGGAAAAGAAAGAAATATTAATGGAATAAGTCTAATGGCAAGATGAGAAAACAGAATTGAGGCTCAAGGATATAGGCAAAGAAATGATCTTGAAAAGGGGAAAGGACATTTTATCATACAAAACCAAAGTGAAGGTATTGGTATAGAAACTGATATGAATAAATTTACAATCATTTAGCCTCATTTGATTATGAGTAAATTGAAATGCCCTATATTCACTTGCTATTTTTTGGAGGAAGTTTAAAGGATGTTAGAGGCAGACTCAACCTTTTCACTTTTCTTTTTCTAAGATACAGTCAGGTTGATTAATTTCTTCCATAAAAGCAAGTCAAATGCTATTTCTTTGACAGCTCCCACTTGTTTTCTCATTGTTACACAATCTGAAGAGGTGGATTGTATCTTTGTTGATGTCAGTCAGTAGAGATTAAAGTTTGGTGGAAATCTTGAGCTCTGTTAGGTACTGCCCTCAAAACTCAGCCTTGTGACTTAAATTTACCTTGTTCAGGTTTCCAAAGGAATGATTCATAGCCAAAAAAAGGATACTCTTTCGTTGTCCAGTTTTCCAAGGACAGAGTTTGGGGATGTGTCCACGGGATGCTTAATACCCGTATTCTGTTCTTCAGCCTTAATTATCCATCTGGTTCCTCAGACAATTTATTAGACTCTGACAAATCTGAACAGATGGGCTGTAACAATTGAAATGAGGATAGGCAATGGAGAGGTTAAACAATGGCAAAAACAGAACCTAAACACATAATTTTATTTAATTCTTATACCTCTGAGAAGTGGGCATTATATTATTATTGCTGGAATCCACTGTGATCAGGCTGGCATCGGTACAGGTTGATGATGGGGGATGAGGGAGGCATGTGTTTTGCATGCACTGGCTCATATGCAGGGAATCGAGTATGTTAGAGGAGGGTGTATTTATATTAGAAGAGGATATAATTATACTTATTAAAGGAATACAAGAGGTATAAAAGTAAAAGAGTCATATTTAGCAATTTAGCATGCAAAGTATGGTACTTTGGACTCATCAACCAGAGAATAAAAAGGTAATTTCTGATTCCCCATTCAGAGGATTGAACAATCAGGACCCATATTCTGGATTTCTGAGTGTTCATGCCCCAGAGGAATATTGTCTTAGTCTGTTCAGACTGCTATGAAAAATACCATGAAGTGAGTAGCTTATGAACAGCAGAAAATTACTTCTCACAGTTCTAGAGGCTGGGAAGTTCAAGTTCAAGGCACTGGCAGATTTAGTGTCTGGTGGGGTCCCACTTTCTGGATCATAAATGGTGCCTTCTCACTGTGTCCTCACATGGTAGAAAAAATAAGCTGGCCTTCTGGGTTCTCTTTTATGAGGGCACAAATTTCATTCATGAGGGCGGAGCCTCTAAAAGTGTCATCTAATACCATCACACTTTGGTGATTACATTTTAACATATGAATTTTGGTGGGACACTAGCATTCAGACCACAGAAAATATTAAAAGTCTTTCTGCATTTCAGAGCTGAAAGTTGCCAGATACAGTGACACCAAGTAAAGAAAATCTTGCGTATAGTTTTTATTGATAAGGTGCAGGCCAAGGGTTGCAAACTCTGATGACTACAATAGCCAACCAGTTACCATAAAACAATGAAGAGAGCTAGGTGTAACCAGTCGGGAACGGTGAGGACTGTGGGAAACCGTTGAGTGTGTGACCTATCTAAAGTGCTACTCAGTTACTGCCCACTCTTAACATTCAGGAATGTGGACTCAATTCATCAGACTTTTGATTTATAAAGAGAAGTCACAAAAAATTCTAAATGTATAATCTTCTAGTTTTTGATGTTGGCATAAATATTATAAACTACTTTGTGAATCAAACTGACATGTCAACATTTAAGGAACTGACTGATTCTATGATTCCTGGTTTGGGCCCTTCAAGTAGGCAAACCTGGATTATCTGAGAAAGGAAGGAAATGGTTATAATGAAATGAAAAGAGAAGGGGAGGACAACAGAAAGAAGAATTGATAATGGGACTTCCTAAGACTGGGAAGTCTGCCGAGTGAGAATCTCTGCAAGTAGCTGAGATCCCTGTCCTGTTCATCTGTAAGGAAGCCTATAGAGATTTGGGGACCAAGCCCTGTTGGCGTGGAAATGTCAGTAAAACTTGCCAAGACAGAGACTGCCTTGGTAAGACTGGAATTACTACAGGAAAGCAGGCAACCTTCTTCATACTGACTCTAGGGACATGAACAAGAGACATTGATTTCAACCCATAGTCCTGGATTGGAAACTATTTTCCCTAGATTCTCTTGAAAGATTGAAGCCCCCAGGTTAAGAAGCAACCTAAGAGAAGGAAAAGTGGCCACAAAATGACTGACCCACATTTCTCGAGAACTTTGGGTAATGGTAGGGCTTGAAGAGGATGTACTATGACTAAAGAAAAGAAAGAAGTGTGGCATTCTTTATACTTCAAGTTTAGAGAGTAGACAGCAAAGGGTTGTGACAACCTCTGGGCAGTTCAGCTCCACAGAACTCATGTCTGAGCCCTTTAGAGAAAGGGGTGATGGCAAAAGCTGAAGGAGTGATTTCTTCTGGAGTCCATGAGATGTGTAGCCACACTACAATGTCCAGGGTAATAACAGTTAGGTGGAAAGGTATTTGCCATGGTCTGAACGTTTGCATGCCTCTGAATTCCTATGTCAAAATCCTACCCCCCAAGGTGGTGCCATTAGGAGGGTGGACCTTTGGGAGTTACGTATGAAATGGGGCTGCAGACCTTTTGAATGGGTGGAGTGCTTTTATAAAAGAGACCCCAGAGAGCTAGCTAGCCCTTCCTTATTTGATGACACAATAAAAACGGCACCATTTACGAACCAGAAAGCAGAACCTCACCAGACACTGAATCTGCCCGTGCCTTGATCTTGGACTTTCTAGCCTCCAGAAGTGTAAGAAAAAAAAAATAAAATAATTCGGTTGTTTATAAGCCACCCCATTCATATGACTTTTTTTTTTTTTTATAGCAGCCCAAGCAAACTGAGATAGCATTCTTCTCAATCCCAATTAAAATGCCCTTGAGGCGCTGATGCCTCGACTACCTGACTCTATGGAATAATATGCTGGTAGCTTGATCCTCTGGATACGCAGGCAGTTTGAGAGGAGGCTTTTTGAAATGTTAGGAGTGAGAATCTTTGGAATGGGCATCACTGTTTGATTGTCAGCCATGAATGCGAGGAGCTTCAGAAGGTAGGAATGACAGAGCAGGATACCATTTACTATGCTGTAACTAACAGACATGTTATTGGTCTTATTTGATACCATCTAAGAACTTCCTAAAATAACTGGATGAGATTTTGAGAAGTTTTTGTAAGAAAATAGGACAAAGTCAATGAAATTTTAGTGTTCATGCAGACCAATTGTACTCACACCCTAGTGACAACTGAGGACACTTTAGTTATATGAGTCACACACATTAAAATTAAGAGCCTTGCCTGTGGTCTCCCCAATCTTTTGTGATGAAAGTGAAATTTAAATTCTAGACTTAACTTCAAATTTACCACCCACTTTATTATATAATCACTGCCTTTCACCAAGCTTATTGATTTTTCTTTAATCTCAAATCAAATGCTTCTCAGGGAATGTCTTATAATGAGAGAGATGATCACAAATAGTTTGAGATTACTTAAACACCCATTGGTTGTACCTATTTTAATGGAAGTTGGTATAGTTTGTTTTTAAATTTTTTTACTTTAAGCTTTTTTTTTACTTGAAGTTTACACACTTTGAATACTTTAGACAAAATGCTTTATTTACAATTTAACAAAAAATAAAACAGAAACTAAATTGAGTGTCAGAATACAAAGGCCCTGTTTCCCCGACAAACATCACAGTAAACATGAATTGTCACATAAAAATAAATAAGGTGGAAAGTAGAAAATATGAATTCTCAAATATTTCAAATGGTGAGCAGTTATGAGTATGCAAACCCAAGCTCATCTTTTGCAAGAAAAGAGAGTTTCTCTCTCTCAGGCTACCTGGCTGTGGCTGGGATGCTGATACTCTCTTAGGTAGCAAATTCCTTCCCTTCAAGTTAATAATGCCTAATATTTCCTTGAGTTTACTCAGTACTCTCCATTCTCCAATATCCCTGCCTTCCAATAGCCCTGAACAAAAACTTTCATTATTGTTAATGTTCTGCTGGCCACTTACATGTTTTCTTCCTCTCATTCTTCCTAGATCACTGACCTTGGTCATCCATCAATTCAGATCATTAGAGCATAAAACTTCTTGTCACCTAGAACTGGCTTAATACTTGTTTTGTACCACTAGCACTTTGCACGTGGCTAAACACTCAGTAGGTGCTTTGGATTCATTGTTATACTCCTTAGATTTGTGACGTAAATCAGCATCCTAAAAGAGAAAACTATTTAGAAGAAATCTGGTAATAATCTATACACTGGGAAGTTATGCAAAGGAAATAGCTTCCTATGTTTCAGGTGTTGCTGTTACCAAGGTATGTTGCTTCTATATAAATTCACAAACTATAATCAGTCTCATATTGTATATAGTAGATTAGAAGCACCATTTGTATGCAGCCTCAGTCTACTGCTCCTAATTACTGAGAACTGCTATTATTCAGGCTGATAAATTACTAAACATTATGTCTCCTATGAAAACATTCCATGACAATGCAGATGCCTGAATAATTCAATTGCCTTACTCTGGGTTGAATGTAGATAATCAACATAAGATATTTTGAAAAATGTAAACAACAGGAAGAATACAAGGAATAATCTTTCAGAAGACTTAATTTCTCTTGACCTAAGTCTCTGTAACCACTAAAGTATAATGACCAGTACATAGCAGGCACTTAGTAAATGTTTGTTGAATGAATGAATGCTTGGTGAATAAATGAGTGAATTCAACAATGGTTGCTCTGCTTAATTCCAGGGTTGTTATAAGGATAAACTGAAGTAAGAGTTGAGTATATATTGGAGAAATAAATTTATCATCAGACAGTCTTGGTTTTGGATCCTGCGTCTGGCATTTATAAACCACACCATTTTGAGCAAATCACTTAACCTTTGCATAGAGCCTCATGCATGATTGGTTCCCAATAAGTGAGCACTATCACTTGTGGAAAGGATTGTGTGTAATGCAAGGTTTTCTTTCTCATATTTGTCATTTGGTACCTTTTAACCTGATAAGTGTTTCTTTGTGGTTCTATTAATCTATACTTCATACTTTGTTAGTCAAGTGACAGGGAAATCGTGTATTTTATGCTATGAATATTGCTACCCTCGAGGACAAAAGTAAAATATTTAAATTCATAAGATAATAACTAGTATATGCAAACCACTGGAGCTCTGGTGTCATATGCTGGCTATTGGGATTTGGTAAATAATTCTTCACAAAGCTCATTTTGATCAGGGAGCTGCCATTCATCTTCACAGCTCATGTTTAATAAGCTAAGTTTTATGATTTAGCACCAGGCATTTAAGATAGGGCCAGCTATATGGTTCTGCATAGTTGCATACTCATAAATATCCAATATCCATTATCAGCTGTTGTTGAGTACAGTGTCATTCATATAAACTCATTTGTCATGTTTGGTAGTTTTTAAGACAGGGATACTTTTCTTTTTTTAACCTATCCCATACATTTATTTATTTCTAAGCACAAAGGGCACTTGAAAGAAAATGGAGCAGCTGGTACACACTTATGGAGATAAACACTATCTTTTTCTGCCCCTCTCTAATGTCTCATCAATTCTTCAATTCTAATTGAGGTCTTTTAAATCTTAATGGACATTCATTCTTTCTGCTGATTACTACAGTTATCTGGAGACATCAGTAAATAGGCTGCATTATAAATAATGTTTCCCATGTATCTTAGCTGGGTTTGTGTTGCTATAACAGACGAACACAGGCTAGGTAATTAATAATTTATTTCTCACAGTTCGGGAGACTGAGAAGTTCAACCTCAAAATGCTAGGATCTTATTGGGTCTTCTTGCTGTGTCATCCCTTGGCAGAGGTAGAAGGGCAAGATAGTGCAAGAGAGCATTAGAAAGTTCAACTTATTTTTATAACAAACTCACTCTTGAGATAATTAACCTATTCCCATCACGGCGACATTAATCTATTCACGAAGGCAGAGCCCTCACGACCTAATCACCTGTTATTAGGTACATTGGAGATTAACTTTCCAACATATGCACACTGGAGAACACATTCAAATTTTAGCTCCTTATATCTAAAGTGAAGCCCTTTAGGGGCCAGTTTTTAGAGGGAAAAAGGTGGTTAAGCCCGTGAATGTGAATTTCCATATCCCATGGCATTGGAAATTCTCTTACTGAGCATCATTTTCATAGGGATAGTTGTAACGTGTCTAGTTGTTTCTCCCTATACTGAAATAATCTAACAAAATCTCAAACAATTCAAATGCTATAATTTTAGAAAAACTAATTCTCCTTTATTTTTTTCTGACTACTCTCTTAAGGTAAGACTGCGAATTACCACTTTTTGCTTCCACTAAGTGATTTGCCTCTAGTCTTAACCGCTTTTCCATTTCTATTTTACTACTTCTTGTTTCTCTTTTCCTCCCTCCCTTCCCCCACCCCCAACATTTTCTTATTTTTTCAACAAATTTCAGTGCCTACAGTGGCCATGGGCAGTGTGCAGTGCTGATGGTAGAGTAATGCACTAGGCAATATTTCTCCCTCATGGTGCTCATAATCTTGGGGGGAGCAGACTCATAATAGAGAATTAACATCTGATGTTTTAATTTATTCTGGAGGCAGCCTAGTGGGGTAGCAGGATCGTAATAATCAGAATACCACAAATTAGTTAATTTTAGAAGTGCACATGAATTTATAACGCATCATATGGAAGACAATGTATTTGAGTAACACGTCAAATAGGAATACAGAGGTTTAAGTAAAGAAGTAAAATTATTTTCAGATTAAAATGTATCACCTTTAGCAAATAGATGTTGTGAGAGCTACTTTGTCTGTTTCATCTGTTTTGTTTTGCTAATTTCGAGTGTGCTAGGTTCTGTGGTTGAGCAATCCTGCTGTGATGTTATACTATTTGTTTGCAATGCAGTTGTAGCCCACTCCTTACTTTTCTTTCCCATTACCTAATGGAAATTAAGAGTGGTGCCATTAGTGAGGACACCTGCCTCAGGGAATGGTGTGTTTTGCCGATAGAGAGCCTTGAAACCGTGTCTTTTGTCACTTATCTAGGACAAAAAATATAGAGTCACTGAGAATTCTGATAATTCCTTACGGGCCCTAGAAAGTGTAACAAATAAAGTATAAATTTCATTTCCTCTCATAGTATTTTACATTTTAGATGTGGTCTGAAAGGTTATTTTAATTTTACTTTTCTGTTTCTATATAGCTTTACATTTTGAAAGTACAGTTATATTTGGCTTTTTTAAGGAAAACCAGTATTGGACATCATCCTGATATGAAATCATTTAATTATGATGTTCAGTTTCAATGCCTTAAGTTTCTTCTTCTAAATTATGTTGAAATAGGTGTCTTTAGAAATCCTCTGCTCATGCAAAGAAATCTCAGGCTTCTTGTTGTTAGACTCAGTCCTTATTCCTGAGATTCCAGAATCCCCAAAAGGAGATGAGTAAATGGAGACATAGAATAATTGTATACTTTTTTTATGTTCTACCTTCTCCTTTTTTTAGTTTTAATCTGTTATTTTCTGACTTAACAGTTTGCTCTTCAGTCATCTTGTATTCTAATATTTAAGGTGATATATTCCTTTACTACTTTAACCTCATTTCCGAAGTATTGATCTTCAGTGTTATCATTGTCATTTAATTATAAAAGTTAATTTTCATTAGAATTTCTTTGATATAAAAGTTTTTCAAAGAAGTGCTCTAAAATTTGTGTTTGGATTTTTTTTATTTTCAATTGTATTGCATTTTGTTTAGACAACATTATTTCATGACATGCCTTCTTATTTCTTGAAATTTTGTTTTGTGTACAAGTATACACTTTAAAAAGTTCCATGTATGCATACAATAAATATGTATCTTCTATTTGGGGTACAAAGTTTCACATACATTAATTGTGTTCAAATATTTTATAACCTTACTATTATCAAGACCTTTAAATTTATCGAGCATGGCCTTAATTAGACGATATTAATCGTTTAATCATTAACTGATCATTAATCAACCCTTTTGCTGTGAAATTTTGCTGATCAATGTGAAAGAAACTTTGAAGGTAATAATGAAGGGGCCATGGTAGTATCACCCTGGTCCTAGGACTTGGGTCTCAGCTTCTTTTCTGACTCTCTCAGTGACGTGAGGCTTCTCTGAAGTTTACCTCTAAAATGGAAACAATGACATATGCTCTAGCTTTTTTACATAATTGTGAGAGGAAAGATGCACTACATAAACCAATGCTATGAGGATTGCAGAACTTGCAAAGCAAGGATGGTTGAGGAATTTCCTTTATTACTTTACATGCTTTAATTATGGAAAACATATAACAAAATTATAGGCAGACCTTTTCCCTAGGAAGTTTTCTATATGATGTTTTCCACTTCGTTTAATGAGGAGTTGTACAATTAGCAACAATCAAAATAATATAAGCAATATTAAGATCAGCTGTTCCCGTGAGGGACTAGTGATAAGACATAATTTTGTTGTAACACAAGTGGCAATGACAATTCATTATTTGTAAATTGTGGGATGTTTTAAGTTCTATAAAGTTCATGATATTTTATCTAATTTTTAAAAAAATAAATTTAGAAAATAAGAAATAGGGTTTCACCATGTTGCTCAGGCTGCTCTTGAACTCCGGGTTCAAGCGTTCCTCCCACCTTATCCTCCTGAAGTGCTGTGATTACAGGCATGAGCCACCATATCTGATCAAGTCCATGATATTTTAAATTCTAAAAGGGAATTCCAAAATACCTTCTTTCACAACCTACCTATGTACCATGGTTTTATTTTCAGCACCTGAAGGTAGTTTTACCTTTGCAATATCATATTAGGTAAGACAACAAATAAAAAAGTACACCAGAAAGTCATAAACTAAGGCAAGTTGAAATGTGGTAACTTTATTTTTGTTAAATTAACATACAAATGTAAAAATGTTTATTAAATTTTACAGAAATTACTGTAAAATGTAAAATTAAATCGCGTCTTCACCAAAGAATTATGATGACCATCTTCTTTACCTACTAGCCATACCCATTCTGTTTTCTTTTTCTCTTTACACATCTAATATCGGCATTCTCAGTTGTAGTGGGTAGAGCTGAGTGCTGCCAAAATATGTTGGTGTGTTAACCCCTGGTACCTCTGAATGTGACTATTAGGAAGTAGTATCATTTAAATGTAACAAAACTAAATTGAGGTCATACTGGTTTAGGGTGGGTCCTAATACAATGGCTTATAACCTTATAATAAGAGAAAAATTTGAACACAGACAGAAACAGGCACTGAAAAAGTCTGTATGAAAACTGAAGCGGAGTTATGCTGCCACAAGTCAAAGGATGCAGAGGATTGCCGGCTACCACCAGAAACCGGATGAGGCAAGGACAGGTTTTTTAAAAAAGATTTTTAATTGTCAAATAAAAATTGTGTATATTCAAGATGTACAACATGACAGTTTGATATATATGAAATGATTACACAATCAAACCATTTGTGTGTGTGTGTGTATGCATGTGTGTTGTAAGTACATTTAAGATCTACTTTCTTAGCAAATTTCAAGTAAATAGTACAGTATTGTTAACTATAGTCCTTATGCTGTACACTAGGCCCAGAACTTATTTATCTTATAGCTGAAAGTTGTACCCTTTACCCAACATCTCTCCATTTCCCCCACACTCCAGCCCCTGGCAACCACCACTCTACTCTCTATTTCCATGAGTTCAATGTTTTTAGAATTCAAATATAAGTGAGATAATATAATATTTGCCTCTCTACATTTGGTTTATTTCATTTAGCATAACTAGGGAAGGATGGATTCACAAATTAGGAAGGGATAGATCCTTCCTTAGAGTCCTTGGTGGGAGCATGGCCCTGCTGACCTCTTGATTTCAGACTTGTAGTCTCCAGTACTATGAGAGAATACATTTCTATGGTTTGAAGCTACAGGGTTTGTGGTAATTTATTATGGCAGCCCTAGCAAACTAATACACCGAGACCTGACTTCCACATCTTCTCTTTTTTCAAGGTGTCTTTGGCAATCTATTCCCTTCTTTTGAATTCTTCTTCTACCACAATTGAATAACTTCTAAATCATGATCTATCTATCTATTGAGTTCCGGCTCTGTATTTCTTACTCTATTCTCAACATCATCACCAAGGTTTCCTACAGGAGCATCACATCCAGCATATGAAGTCCATCATCTTTCTGCTAAACTTGAGTTACCCCTTTCTGGTTGTGGTCCCACCATCCTTCCAGTTTCCCATACTTAAAGCGAAAGGGCCATCCTTGGCTTCTCCACGGTCTTTTGCCCATCCTGTCCACCACTATCCCACAGACGAGGTTGGTTTTCAGGTCCCTGTGGACCATAACACACATAACACTCTGTTTTTTAATACCACCTTTACTGGGCTAGCCGAACAGCCCTCTGATGGATTCATTTCTGTTAGTCGCTTGAACATATTATTCACTTTATGCATTCCTTAAAAATTATGCTGTGCAAAGCTCTGGTTGTGTTATTCCATTGCTTAAATGACTTAAACATTTCATCACTGTCTTCCGAATAAAATCAGACTGATGTGAATGTCCTCCCTCCTCAGAACCCACTTCCTTTTATCCTATTTTCTTCTAATACCTCTTAGGTACATTATTTATCTAAATCAATGTTGTTTTCTTTACTTAAGTTTTTATACCTCAATGCTTTTTTCGTAGCTGTTGATCTTATATCTTTCTACCTGTATTGTTTTTTCTTTATTATCCAGAAGTTAAACCCTGGCCTCTTTTTCAAGTTTGAAGATCACCTCCTCTGGTTCTTTTTTTCTTTTTTTGAGAAGGAGTCTCACTCTGTCGCCCAGGCTGGAGTGCAGTGGCTCGATCTTAGGTCTCTGCAAGCTCTGGCTCCCGGGCTCACGCCATTCTCCTGTCTCAGCCTCCTGAGTAGTTGGGACTACAGGTGCCCGCCACCACACCTGGCTAATTTTTTGTATTTTTAGTGGAGACGGGGTTTCACCGTGTTAGCCAGGATAGTCTCAATCTCCTGACTTCTGACCTTGTGATCCACCCACCTCGGCCTCCCAAACTGCTGGGATTATAGGCGTGAGCTACCGTGCCTGGCCTTCTCTGGTTCTTAATCAACGTTATTCCTATCTGAAGTCTTATGTACACTTTTTTTTTTTTTTTTTGGTAGAGACAGGTTCTATGTATGTTCTGTCACCTGGGCTGGAGTGCAGTGGCATGTTCATAGTTCTCTGTAGTGTTGAACTCCTGGGCTTGAGCAGTCCTCCCACCTGTACCTGACCTAAGTACTCTTGTGTACTCTTTCAGATTACAAGCTCACTGAAGGGAAAGACATGATTTATCTAACATTGCACCTAACTTAGTGCCTTGGACACAGCAGACACTCAATAAAAGTCTTTGAATGAATCAGTGCCTATTTCAAATGAAAGCATAATCATTTAAAATGCTCATGGCTCTGATTATTTAACTCTGATTACCTCCTTTCCTCTCTACTGACTCTAAACACTTTTAAAAATCTGTGTATTTTTGGCAGCATTACCCCCTCACATCCTCCAGATCATATTATCTCCTTATCCCCAATTATCACGATAGAATAAATTAAGGAAGGCTCCTCAGTTAAAGGATGCTACTGCTTCTTTTAAGACACCATGCATGCATTGTGTTTATTAAGTATTCTTAGAAAACTTTGTGTCTATGTCAAATTGTTGGACAACATAGAAGTCATGTAAGAGATTTGCTTCCAATGTGTTTTACTAGCTGAATGTATTTACTTGTATGCAGAACATTCTTGGAGACTAAATTGTCAACTCTTGTAGGGTGGAGGGGCTGGTGCTATTTGCGTAGCTACAGAAGACAGAGAAAGTGTCTGGTATGTTCCAGGTTTGAAAGAGAACTTCTGCAGCTGAGCCAGGCTTCCATCCCACTGTCTTGAGGACATACCACTTGGGAGTAGCTGAGAACGGGGAATGCCAGGTGTTGGCCGGGAGCTACCCAAAGAAAGATGTCCTCATACCTGAATCTTTCCTAGGAACCTCTAGAACTGCTCTGCATTCTTAAAATCATGTTGGTAATCTCAAAAGTGGTGAAAACTATCTATACACAATTCAGAAACAGAAAGGCCAGATCTCCTTACTTAATACATTGCGTATTGCTTAATACCAAGAACTAGTAGATTTTTAATGAAATGTATGTTGATCTTATAGTTTATTTTATGTCCTTTTTTGCTTATCTGACCTTTCTTACTATGAAGAGACACTTTTTATAAAGTTAATGCATATTCATTAAGAGAAATCCCAAACTGAATAAAATGACTTTTTTTTTTTTTTTTTTTTTTGAGACAGAGTTTCACTCTTGCTGCCCAGGCTGGAGTGTAATGGCACATTCTTGGATCACTGCAACCTCCACCTCCCCAGTTCAAGCAATTATTCTGTCTCAACCTCCCAAGTAACTGGGATTACAGGTACCCGCCACCATGCCCAGCTAATTTTTGTATTTTTAAAGTAGAGACAGGGTTTCACCATGTTGGCCAGACTGGTCTTGAACTCCTCATGTCAGGTGATCCACCCACCTCAGCCTCCCAAAGTGCTAGGATTACAGGCGTGACCCACCACTCCCGGCCATAAAATGACATTCTTTATGATGCTTCTTCAAAGATGATACTTCAAGTGTAGAATGACATTAGAAAGGTCAAAATTAAAAGAATAAAATTACTTTAAAGTGAATCATATTTGTAGAGAAAAGGCTCACGTTTCCAGCGGCAAAGAAGGGGTGACTTAGGATGATTGTATGTTGCAATAATGTTTACAGAAAACTTTTTGTTATATATCATGCTTATTTGATTGTCTCAAAGGGGCTTGTAGTTCAGTGGAAGAAAACAAACACTGGACTTTGTGTCCTGAGAGATTCTCCTCCAGGCCATGTGATCAGCTTCCAGTGTAATGTTGTCAAAGCACATCACCTGCATGGGTGGGCCTAGGTTTCCTCACCTGTGCTTTGAAGCCAGTTGCAAATCTGAAAATCTGGATACAGATTTAAGGGCAACGGCAGCCCATCTTTCCCTGAGTGCTCATGATACGCCACAACTTGTGCTAAGCACTTTACATGCATCAGCGCAATCTATTTTCCCAGCAGCCCTCAGCCTCAAGAGGTGCAGCAACCTGCTCCAGTCCATTCCGCTGGTAAGTGACAGAGGCGGAATTTGAATAAATCTGTCTTATTTACCACTACACTATGCTGCAAGGACAGTGAGGGAGGCAGTGGAGTTAGGAGGTTTTTTAAAAAAGTCAGGACTCTTTTTCTCTCCTTTTCTCACTAAAATAAAGTGTTTCAGAATATCTGTTATCCATGAAAAATTGTATTTCTCAAGGAGTTAACAGGAACTAATATGTGCATGAAACTCCATAGCAGGAAAATATACTTGAGTAGGATTCAGGACACCTCATATCAACTCCTCAATCTTGCATTAGAAACCTTGGGCAAGTCACTTAGCTCCTCCATGCCTCAGTTTCTTCATTTGCAAATTTGAAATAATTCTGTTCTGTTGAGCTAAATGTCCACAAAATACACAAAGTATAAAGTAATTAACGAGGTAAATTTTTCCACGTAAACTTCCTCAATTACCAACCCACCTTTTCTCTTCCTCGCCGAGGGCGGCAAGGAGGGAATGAAGAATTTGCATCAGTGGTCTTGGCCAGTGGTGTGGATATCTGAGCAATTAACTCTAACTTTAGCTGTGCCTCTGATAGACTGATCTCAAAGGGACAGGAATCTCTGGAGCTTTGAATTTGGATCATAATAATTTGATGAAATTAGCTGTCTAGGGATAGGATAACCCAATCTTTTGACAGGGAATAATTTGACATTGCTGAATCAGGGCTGGAAATGCCAAAAATGTTGGGAGGTAGAGGGTAAGATGTGATGATATTACTACATTGCAAACATTTATGCAGTTTCTCTATTTCTCTTCCTTCTTGGGAGATAATTTATCCTAAGGTGATATACAAAATCTCTTCAATGCAAATAATGGTGTTTTTCAAGTGGACTTGGATTATATATAATACATACATAGTAGAATCATATTCTTCAGCCATGAGAGCCAGAGATAAAGTTAATCTCAGTCAAATGCTGCTCTGAATTAACCAGTGAAAAGTAAGGCTCAGCTCAAATAGGGGAAAGAGGGATATTGCAAAACACACCATTCACACCATTTTCTTCCTTACATTTTGTATTTGTTTCCTGGAGCTGCTGTAACAAATTACCACACACTAGATGGTTTAAAACAAGAATCTATTCTCTCATAGTTCTGGAGGCTAGAAATCCTAAATCAAGGTGTTGGGAGAGCCATGCATTCTCCAAACCCTCTAGGGATGGATTCCTTCTCATATCTTCTAGCTCCCGATGGCCTCACGTGTTCCTTGGTTTGTGGCAGCATAACTTTAATCTTTGCCCTGTCTTCACATAGCTGTCTTCTCTGTCTGTATCTTCACATGGAGTTTTACTCTCTGTGTCTCTGCTCACATTTCCCTCTTCTTTCAAGGACACTAGTCATACTGGATTAGGGCCCACCCTAAGGAACTTAACTTTACTTGACTTTGTCTGCCAAGATCCTATTTCCAAATGAGGTTATATTCACTTGTATTTACAGGTACTTGGGGTTAGAACTTCAGCATATTTATTTTGATTCAACCTATAACGTAGCTTTTTGGAAGTGTTTTGTTTGAGAAGGCATGGGAGAATTTAGGCAAGTTAATAAGGAAAGGAGAGACCAAGGAATTTCAAGGTAAAACTATATTTTTCCCAGACAGTCATATACATTTCTTATGTATCCTTTAGCTCCACTCATCTTCTCATAATGCAACAGCAAGAGGGTCTTCAGGCTGGGCGCAGTGGCTCATGCTTGTAATCCCAGCAATTTGGGAGGCCGAGGTGGGCAGATCACATGAGGTCAGGAGTTCAAGACCAGCTGGCCTACATGACGAAACCCCGTCTCTACCAAAAATACAAAAATTAGCCAGGTGTGGCGGTGGGTGCCTGTAATCC
>NW_012107419.1:1235190-1236023 GCF_000951045.1 Mandrillus leucophaeus
TTTTTTTTTTTATTTTTCAACTTTTATTATAGGTTCAAGGGGTGCATGTGCAGGTTTGTTACAAAGATATATTGTGTGATGCTGAGGTTTGGAGTGTGAATGCATCTGTCACCCAGGTAACGAGTACAGTATCCAATAGGTAGTTTTTCAGTCCTGCCCCATTACTTGCTCCCTTCTCTTTTATTCCCCAGTGTCTGTTGTTCTCATTTTTATGTCCATGTACACTTAATGTTTAGCTCTCACTTCAGAGAGTACATGTGGTATTTGGTTTTCTGTTTCTGTGTGAGTTTGCTTAGAATAATGGCCTCCAGCTGCATCCATGTTGCTGCAAAGAGCATGATTGTCTTCTTTTTTCTGACTGCATAGTAGTCCATGGTGTAAATGTATCCACATTTTCTTTACTGAATCCAGAGTTGATGGCCACCTGGGTTGATTCCATATCTGCTATTGTGAATGGTGCTGTGATGAGCCTATGGGTGCATGTGTCCTTTTGTTAGAATGACTTATTTTCCTTAAAAATATAATTTCCTGTCATTTTTTTTGATATCTTGGTTTAGGATTATGGAGAGATTTTCCCTACTGAAAACAAACCCACTATTTCTCCTTTGACAAGAAATAAAATTTTAAGTAAGGTCATATTACTTTTACAAAAAGATACTATTAGGAACAAGTGCAGCCCAAAATGTTTTTGTGCATGGGGAGACATTTCATATGTCCCCCAAAATGTTTTTGTGCATGGGGAGACATTTCATATGTTCAGAAGTGAGTAGGTTCTTTCTATACTCCTAAATCGTTCTCTTTATGACTGCTAGCCTGCATAATCCATGAAGGCA
>NW_012107419.1:1239038-1240426 GCF_000951045.1 Mandrillus leucophaeus
AAAAAAAAAAAAAAAGTCTTCTATTCTACAAAAAGTCCAGAGAGAAGATATGTAGAAAATATTCAGAGGTAGACAGTTTTCTATGAACAGATCACCAGAGCAGTCTAGGAAGGGATTAAGAACAGGAAACTTGGAGTTAGGTAGATCTGGAGTTCAGCACTGCCATATGCCAACTGTCTGACTTTGGCCAATGTAACCACTTTTCCAAGCATCAGTTTACTCATCTGTGAAGGGGATGATAACATTACGCACCTCTTGGTGTTTTTATAAGGATTACTTGAGATAAAGCATATAAAATCCTTACAATAGTGCAAAAGTACAAATATTTAAGCACTACATATATTGTGCATGATTATTTCTCTGGATCCTCTTCCAGGATATGGATTTCACCTTCTTAAACAGACCCTGTACATGTGTGTTTTGGAATCATTAAAATAATGACAAGTTATAAACAATAATCTTTTGAGCATTTTAAAATATAAACAAGGTTGTTAAAATTCATAGGATCCACTTTGGGAGGCCGAAGGGGGTGGATCACCTGAGGTCAGGAGTTTGAGACCAGCCTGGCCAACGTGGTGAAACCCCGTCTCTACTAAAAATACAAAAATTAGCCTGGCATGGTGGCAGGTGCCTGTAATCCCAGCTACTTGGGAGGTTGAGGCAGGAGAATCGCTTGAATCCGAGAGGCGGAGTTTGCCTTGGGCTGAGATCGTACCACCGCGCTCCAGCCTGGGCAACAAGAGTGAGACGCCATCTCAAAAGGAAAAGAATCATAGGATCATAATTTTTATAAGAATATCTCAGTGTTAAATGGGCTATGCTATTAGTTACATGTGAATTCAGAAGGCCAATAAGATAAACAACTTTTAAAGCTATTTTTTCTTGAGTAATTCTTAAATCAACAGTAAAGCAAACAAAAGTAATTTGACAACAAATATTTCTGTAGTGGTATTATGTCAATTTCTTCTTCCCTATAATTTTGAGAACCAGTGTTACGATTTTCTCAATTTTCACTTTCTTGGGCTGCATTATGTGAATGATGAATATCATTTCATTGCCATCTTTATTCTGTCAAATAAGAAAGACAAGCTTTACAAAATTCCTTTCAAGTAAATGATTTCCAGAGAGAAAAAAATGAGTGAATTCTAAAATTATAAATTGCTTTCCTGTATTGAAAAGGCTAATCTAGTCTAAAGCATAAAATATATTCATTCATAATGCTTAAAAATAATACTTATTAGAAAAATATATTCTGACCATATTTGGGTCTAAAGAAAAATTAAATTTGTCAGAAGAGAAACATTTAATTATAGGTAAATAATTAATAAAGAGAAATTCTTTGTGTATCTATAAGGGACTACAGAGAGGAATTTTAGGAGACAGAAAAA
>NW_012107419.1:1241181-1251442 GCF_000951045.1 Mandrillus leucophaeus
TTGACAAGAAATAAAATTTTAAGTAAGGTCATATTACTTTTACAAAAAGATACTATTAGGAACAAGTGCAGCCCAAAATGTTTTTGTGCATGGGGAGACATTTCATATGTCCCCCAAAATGTTTTTGTGCATGGGGAGACATTTCATATGTTCAGAAGTGAGTAGGTTCTTTCTATACTCCTAAATCGTTCTCTTTATGACTGCTAGCCTGCATAATCCATGAAGGCAGGGAATGTATCTATCATGTTTACTAGCACAGTGCCTCACACAAAGTAGAACCTTTTTTTTTTTTTTGAGATGGAGTCTTGCTCTGTCATCAGGCTGAAGTGCAGTGGCACGATCTTTGCTCACTGCAACCTCTAACTCCCTGGTTCAAGCAATACCCCTGCCTCAGCCTCCCGAGTAGCTGGGATTACAGGCACACACCACCACACCCAGTTAATTTTTGTATTTTTAGTAGAGACAGGATTTCACCATGTTGTCCAGGATGGTCTAGATCTCTTGATCTCGTGATCTGCCCGCCTTGGCCTCCCAAAATGCTGGGATTACAGGCGTGAACCACCACGCCCGGCCACAGAGTAGAATCTTTATACACACACACACGCACACGCACACACAGTAAATTACATCTGTTCTTTATTTAGGGAAAGAATGCATGAGCACAGTTAGACTGCCTTAAAAGTAATTTTTGCAGGAGATATTATGTTATAAAAACAGTTGTAGTAACAGGGTATCACATTTCTTAATTACCTTCAGTTTATCTGACTTTGTAATCCATGTAGATATTGGTAGTCAATGACTTGCACCAGGTAAATTATAGTGAGGACAGGAGCCAGTATGTGAAGGACTGTTCCTCATTTTGAATGTGAAAGCCAAGGAAAAAGTCAGATCACATCCTTGCACATTAGACTCCCAGAGGCTGTAGTTGTCACACAGCTGAATAATAGAATATGAACTTCCTATTTCCTCCTAACTAGTTAATAAAATTAAATAGGGGACATCCATCCCATCTGGAGGACCAATGTCCTGTGATAAATAGAGATTTCTTGAGCAACTCCATACTATACTCTGCAGATAGAATGAAGACATACATTTTGGAACATTGACAAAATTCTTTTGTGATGTACAGTTCCCTAAATTTCTCTTTCACTAAGTACTTCCTTATTCGGTGAATGCCAGCACAACATCATTATAGCATAATACTTGCATAGCAAAGTTGTGACTCTCTTGGTGTTTTGATTTGGAAGGCTTAAGTCAGAGTATCTGAGCCTCTTAGGGGGTGATCATCAATTTTCACAGAGATATGATCACATTTTTCCTTTCCTGGCAAAGCTTCTTTCAGAGGTAGGAGTTAAAGAACACAAAGAAAGAACTGGGCTAAATGATTAGCAAATATAGTCAATGTGATACATGCACACACACAATCACAAATTTTTTTCCAGGTGGTGTTTTTTTTTTGTTTGTTTGTTTCTGTTTTAGACACTTCCAGAAATCAAGCATTCAATACAACAATAAGCAAACACTCCACGCAGTTACCAGATTAAAGGTAAAACCACTGCTGTTTTCAATAGATAAAATTATATTAGAATGGACTTTTATTAAAGAGAAATTCTAACTTAAAATGAAGCAACATATCTTAAGAATCATCCTACTGGAGAATATCATTTATTTATAGCTCCCTCTAGCTTTCCTACTTAAGCTCTTAAAATGGAAGCTTTTCACAGAGGGAAGAGTTTTTACCTGGGTGAGATGATACCAAACCTTGCCCAAAGACTGTACTGTTTTAAGTCTCTATGTTCTCTGAGCCTGCCACTTCAACCACGGTACTCAAATCTAATTGGAATTTGAAAACCTGCTGTGAGTTTCTTCATGATTTTTTTTTCTCCTAAACAGTTGTGAAAGAAAGGTATTGGGATTCTGTCTTCAGATATCTAACATTTTATGAATTTGTTTTCCAGGTAGCGGCCTTTTGAATTTTCTTTTCTTTGTCATACAATGCAACTTGTTTTTTAGTTTCTACTGGAAAATGGGGTTTGCCAGTTTCCACAGTAGATTATGATTCCTTGATGTTTTGAAGGCTGTTTTCCACTTTAGAAAATGGGGGCATATAAAAAGACTTGAGATTTTTAGATCTCTTAGAGATATTTCTGTACCTGTGTACCATTTTGTGGAAGCTCTGGAAAGGTTACTTGAGGGGTTAATAATGAGTATGATGACAACTTCTCCCCAACTCAACAGAAGAGCATTAGTAATACTAGAAGGACATTCTCTTGGCTCCAAGAATTTAATGTTCAAACTGGAAATTACTAGAAGTCATATAATTTAATGGAAGTAGCTGCTGAAGCTCAGAGAAGTAAAATGACTTCTCAAAGACTCCACTAGTTAGAAAGTGTAGCCAAGACTGAACCCCAGGCATGCTGACCAATTTAATGTGTGTTTCAGATAATTTCCATAGATAGCAGGATATGGACTCATCCTTTCATCAAATTGATGAGATTATTTATTGTGCTTAATTTGTAATCTCTTCATGAGCTTTCGTCAGTCAACTTTAAGGTAATTCTTTGATATTGATTAGTTAGCAGCTAGATTAAAATGTCCAGAAAAGTACCAATGAGAACGAGGTAGTAAAAACCCCAGAAAAGTCAAAGGCCCTCTTGTCAAAGTCAGCTACAGTTGAGGAGATGACAAGGTTCATAGGACCTACACCTAGATGTTGAATGCTGCATTTTGAGTTTATTTTTTTTCATTCAATTATATGTTAACAAATTTCTCTCTGATATGGCTGTACCAAGATTCACTCTCACAAACCAATCCTTATGTGATCATTACATGTTAGACATTGCACTAATTATTTTATGCATATCGGCTCATTTGTTTTCACAATCATCTTACACATTGAAGTGCTGGTACGGTTATCCTTGCTTTAAAGATAAGAAGTTGGAGGCACAAAGAGATCAGGTAACTTGTCCGAGGTCATCCAGCTAGAAAGTGGCAAAGCCAGGATTTCAAATCAGTCTGATTCTCACAGGCACACGCTTTATTTACTTCTCAGTACCAGCCTTCACATCCTCCCCAACATTATTATGACTGGAATTTAACATTTTTGTGAATATGATGTTTGTTAAATTATGTGTCTTTAAATTTTGCACTGTGCTGGTTAATAATGAGGCTGAGTTTTTTAATATGTTCTTTTTTTTTTCTTTTCTGTGTTTTGGCTTCTCATATTTTTGTATTCGTGAGAGTTTTTTTCTATATATCCTAAATATTCATTTCTTCTTGGTAGTGGGCATTGTAAATAAATTCTACTAAAATGTGACTTGTTTAATACATTTGTTTATAGTGATTTTTGTTTTATGTAAGTTTCATGTTGTTGAACTTGTCCACTTTTTTCTGTGAGTGTTTTGTGCTTTTTTGGTCTTATTTAAGTAATTTTTCCCTGTTTCAAGGTTCTGAAGATATTCACTCAACTCTTTTTATGAAAAGTTTTAACCTTTTGGCTTTCACACTTAGGAATTTAATATATGTAGGATTAAATTTTATTTATGTTGTGAGGTTCAGAATCCAGTTTTTAACATATGTATAACCAATTATTACAGCAGGATTTATAAAATAGATGATCATTTTCATGTTGATTTGTAACTACTTATATCTTATATACATATCAGCTCTCCTGTCTATCCTTAGATCAATGATACATTGTCCTCTTATACCTTTATATTAACTCTTGATAGCTATTGGAGTGAGTTCTAACCAAATAACTCTTTAAAATTGTCTTGGTTATTCTTGTCCATTTGCTTTTCCATTTAAATCTCTGAAACTGTTTATAATTTCCAATAAAATCTGCTGATATTTTGATTGGAATTATATTGAACATATAGAAGAATTTACAGATTGACATTTTTATCTTACTGCATCTTCCAGATTCCTGTTTTATCTCTCCATTTATCTAGGTCTTTTAAAAAGTATTCCCAAAGAATAGTCCACATTTCTACATAAAACTCTAATACACCTTTTATTAGTATTATTTTTGTTTGCCTCATATTTCTATTGATATTGTCATTATATCTTTATAAAGTTATATTTTATTATTACATATCACATGTAAGAATTTAGTTGAGTTTTGTAAATTCATATTATTGCCTAGTATTTTTGCTAAGCTCTTAATACTCTAGTAAGTCTTGTACCCGTGAGTGGTGGCTCATGCCTGTAATTCTAGCACTTTGGGAGGCTGAGGAGAGTAGATAACTTGAGGTCAGGAGTTGAAGACCAGCGTGGCCATCATGGAGAAACCCCACCTCTACTAAAATAAAATACAAAAATTAGCTGGGCTTGGTGGTGCATACCTGTAATTCCAGCTACTTTGGAGGCTGAGGCAAGAGAATCACTTGAACCTGGAGGGCGGAGGTTGCAGTGAGCCAAGATTGTGCCACTGCACTCTGGCCTATGTGACACAGCGAGACCCTAACTCAAAAAAAAAAAAAAAAAAAAAAAGAGATAAAACTATAATGAGTTTTTATAGAATCTCATAAATTGTGAATAATAGCAATTTAATTTTTGCTTTTCAATTTATCATTTTTTTGAGACAGGGTCTCACAATGCTGCCCAGGCTGACCTCGAACTTAGCCTAGGCAACATAGTGAGGCTCACGTTTATATTTTTTTGGTTCTTTGCTTATAATAAACTTTAACCTGTACAGGATTTATTATCATTGCCTCACCTCAGACATAAAAATTAAGTCAATAGGAACTGTATAATTTTATTTGCTATAAGTAAATAATAATCTACTGTGTTCCAAAAAATGTGTGTATGCATTCAGTATATTAATATATTGAGATATAAAAATTTAACAGCATGTTATCAGATTAATAAAATTCCCTTTTAGTCCTAGTTTGTTGCAAATTTTTGCCAAGAATAGTATTGAATTTCCATAAATGCTTTTCTGAGTCTGTTGAGATGATCATAGGTTCTCCAGAATTTAATACCAGAATTTTAGTTTCACTTGCTTGTATACTCTCAACATTAGTCTTAAAATAATTATATTGTATTTTTGAGGTTTGGATTTTTCAAAAAAACTGTTCCTTACCTCAAAATTTACTTACAGATTCAACATCCTTTTTCTCTAATTATATCTTTTGGAGAATTACTCAGAAACAACTGTTAGTATCACTGTCTCTTAGCTTTTGTTGATTTTACAATATATTTATTTCTACTCATTTAAAAATATGTTATAGTTTTTCTGCTTTTAAATCAGGTTGATAACTACTTTCTCTTAACACTTTAAAGATATTCCATGATCTTTTGGCTTCTAATGTTACTGTTTAGAGAGAAGAATAGTATCTCAATTTATTAGTCTTTTTTGGAAGTCTGGTTGTTTTTATAAACTTTGTCAGTGGTGCTGTGCAATGTCAGTTGATGGGTCTAGATATAGATTAGTTCTGCTTTTTCTGGTTGTCATTTTTTGTGCTTCATGAATCTGAGTTCATCAAGACCAGAAAACTTATAATTATTTTTATAAAAAGTGCTGCTCCCAAATTTTCTCTGCTCCACCCTTCTGAGATTATCTTTATTCAAATACTAAGACTTTTATGTCTTGAACTCCTGGCTTCAAGCAATCCAACTGCCTTAGCCTCCCAAAGTGCTGGGATTACAGGCATGATCCACTGCGCCGGGCCCTAGGACTTCTATTTCTGTTAACTGTGTCAGTCTAAACCTCTGGCATATTTTCCTCCTCTGTGTGTTTCTATTTTTCTTCTGTTTAGGTATTTTGTCATACATTTTCTATATCACCATTTAGTTATTTTAAAAATATGTTAATTCTTTTTCCATTAAGTGTCTTGTTCAATTTCTTAAATTTTAAAACCTTATTTTATATCTTCAATTAATAAGCACGCTTGTTTTATATCTGTATCCATTGATTCTATTATCTGAGGTACGTAAGAGTATCTATACCCAGTCTATGTGGCGTCAGTTGTCATTTGATCATTTAATTTATAATTTATTTTATTTTCATCTTATCCAAAGAGGCTTTATTTGTGTTAATTCTGTAGGTTAAACTTGAGTCTTATTCCTCAGAGAAGGTTTACATTGGGTTCTGCTGGATTCTCTTATTATCAATTCTTTCATTCCATTGACTAACATGTTCATACTGAGAACCTGTTATGTATGAGGCACTTTTCCAGTTGATTGAGATATATCAGCAAATATAAAAGACAAAATTCCTGCCCTCCTTCAGCTCTCAATCTAGTGGGGTGGGGGGTATTAAGTAAGTTCTAGTGGGAGTGGATAATACGTAAGTTTTTTTTTTTTTTAATTTAGAAGATGATATGTCTTTTGGAAAACAGCAAAAAGTGAATGAGGATTAGGAGATTAGAAGGAGTGGATAGGTTGCAATTTTAAATTGGGTGGTAATAGAAGACTTCATTGAGAGGCTGGCATTTTAGCAAAGGTTTTATTGGGTGAGGAAATTTTCAGTACACTTATACAGAAAAGAAGACTCAAGACAGAGAAGAGAGAATGAGAAGACAGAGAAGAGAATGAGAAAAGAGAGAAGAGAACCAGTGTGGCTGGTATTTTCGAGCAATAGGCAAGAAGACAGCATGGATGCTAAGTGAGGAAAAATAAAGATAAATTACTAAGTGAGGAAAGATAAAGTCAGAGAAGTAAAAGTTTCTTTTGATTAATTTATTGGTTTAGAGATTCCTACATCCCATAGGTATTATAAATGCATATGTTAAAATTGGGTAAGAACAGGCCTATATATGTCTTTTATGACCAACTGCACTGTTTGAACAGACAGGCTTCTTGTACCTCAACTACTGCTGGTAGATGAATTTTCTTATCTACCTTTTCATGAAGTTATAACGCTTCAAGGGTTGAGAAACTTTTCAGGCATATCAGTTCCAACTCCTCACCTTGCTCAAAACCAAGACCTATTTTTCTGTCCCTAAGTGGCCATTAAAACCTAAGTTCTTCGGTTTCTGAGGCTGAAAGATCTGATAGCCCCCGTGTTATTTCACATTTCCCACTCTTTCAGTTTCTTCTTTGTTTCCAACCCCTGAGGACTTCTCTTGCTTTCTTGACAACTGAAACATGCATTTAAAATACTATCTGTAATATTTTATTTAACATTTTCCAGGTGCTTTTTAGGCAGTTCAGTTTTCACATTTTTGAAAACAGAAGTCCAAAACACTTTCTATATACGAGTGGGGAGACAGAGGTAAAGGATATATTTTTCCTGCCTGAAGGAACTCACATATTAGAAGTAGATATAGAAACATACGATTATGTTTCACTATAATCACCACTCTGATAAAAGCTAGTAAAAACTGCCATGAAAAGAGAATGTAGATAGGTATTCATCTGAGTGGGCTGAGATGAAGAAGGCATCACTAATGATGCAATAGATGATGTGAGCCTAGAATAATTGATAGCAGGCTGCCATGTGGAGGGAGAAAGCTTTTGTGTTCAAAGGCTTAGAGGAGAGTAACTAGGCTTCTGGGGCTAAACGGTGGTGCCTTGGGAAAGACGGATGTGTGGGAATATTATGTGCTTAAGGAGGTAAAATGATGATTAAGAGGATGAACTTACAGGAAAATTTCTTACTTAAAATTTTATCTCAGCTGAGCCTGTAATCCCAGCACTTTGGGAGACTGAGGTGGGCAGATCACCTGAGGTAGGGGGTTCAAGACCAACCTGACCCACATGGAGAAACCCCATCTCTACTAAAAATACAAAATCAGCCAGGCATGGTGGCCCATGCCTGTAATCCCAGCTACTCTGGAGGCTGAGGCAGGAGAATGGCTTGAACCCGAGAGGCGGAGGTTGCTGTGAGCCGAGATCGTGCCATTGCACTCCAGCCTGGGCAACAAGAATGAAACTTAATCTAAAAAAAAAAAAAAAATTATCTCAATCACCCTGTGAGTGCCAAGTACAAAGTTAGGGTTTAAAGGAAGCCAGCGTTCCTTACAGAGTGAGATTTGTACACATGGGCCAGTACCTATGAGATTTTCCCACAACTATCAACTTAAATTATTACTGAAAAAGACTTCCTGAGTTCCCCTACCAGAGTTTTAAGCCTCGTTTTCTATAAAAGTCCTGCTGATAAACACATTCTGTCTAGGATGACCATCTTAATTTGCCCAGGACTAAGGGAGGGCCCAAGACACAGAACTTTCAGTTTTAAAACTGATGGATATCCTGGACAAACAGGGAAGAGATGGGCACTTTTGATATCCCCCTAGAATTTTAACCTCCACAAGAGCAGAAGAATTTTTAAAATGTTACTTGGCAAGTGGTAGATGATTAGTAAATATTTAATGAAACAGTATATACATGAATGAATATTTTTGCCACACTGGAAGGTATCCAGCTACCTCATCACATCCAATTGACATTTAATAGACATATCCAATTTTACATATCCAAAGTTGACTGTACGAGGCCCCATCAAATCTTCACCAAAGGGAAAAATAGCAACATTTTCAGCTCTGGCACCTGGCGCAATACTTAGGCTGTTGTTTCTAGTGGAACAGGGTCAATGTAACGGAAACCAAAGAGAAATAGGAACTCCAAACTCAGAGAAAGTCATGATGAGCAACATTGGAGCAACATTCCCCATGGCCTAGGCACATTATTTAGAGAATAGGCTGTCCCTCTTAAAGAATTTATGATGAAGGCTCCTGCTAGTTTTCTGGCGACCAAAACGAGGCATACATCCATGTCTTCTGGTTTTTCTATTTTTTGGAAAATTTGATGGCTAATGAAAATAGAAACTTTTGCAAAATATATTGTCTTCCTCTGAAATGTAAAGATTTAAGGATTGTCGTACATTTTTCTCTTTCCAGACAACTTGCATTTCTATAGCTTTATATTAAGTACTTTTGGGATACGAGCATATCAGAATAGAATAGGGTGAAGCAGAGATGGAGGGGATCTTGCCTATGCATAGTGTATACTTCCTGAGCTGTTTAGAAGAGGGGGTGCTATTTGAAGGGAGATGTTTCAAAACAGGGAGTTGGGCTTTTGAAATAAGGCATGGTAAACATGAGAGACATACATTTGATCCCACACTGTATTTCAAAGACATTTTATAAAGGTGCAAAAGAGTCAAGGGAAACATGAAAAAGGGAAACAGGATTCAGTCTGGCCTCCTGTTATGCTGCCTAATGCTGAAGAGACCTCCTTTCCCAACTCTGCCGTTGTTTTCGTTTTGGAAGTATTGATATCCACACTAACAGCATTGCCAACTGGGACATTTTCCCATCTCTTAAAAGAGGGGCCAGTTCATTTGAATGGTATTCTTAACTTTGATTTCTATAAATAAGATTCTAGAATAGTCAAAAAAAATATTTATTTTTTTAATATTAAGTGGGAAATGTAGCATGGTTATACCAAACTCACCAAGCCTGCATTCAGGGATGAGTCTGAAAGTTCCTATTTGTGCATCATAATATTGTTTTTCAGATTGATGCTGAACATTAGGAAAGGAGGATTTATTGGCACAATTTTTTTTTTTTTTTGAGGTAGAGTCTCGCTCTGTTGCCAGGCTGGAGTGCAGTGGCGTGATCTCAGCTCACTGCAACCTCCACCTCCCAAGTTCAAGAGATTCTCCTGCCTCAGCCTCCCAAATAGCTGGGACTACAGGCACATATCCCCACACCCAGCTAATTTTTGTACTTTTATCTATTTATTTATTTATTTATTTATATTATACTATAAGTGCTAGGGTACATGTGCACAACGTGCAGGTTTGTTACACTTGTATACATGTGCCATGTTGGTGTACAGAACCCATTAACTCGTCATTTACATTAGGGATATCTCCTAATGCTATCCCTCGCCCCTCCCCCTGCCCCACAACAGGCCACGGTATGTGATGTTCCCCTTCCTGTGTCCAAGTGTTCTCATTGTTCAGTTCCCACCTATGAGTGAGAACATGCGGTGTTTGGTTTTTAGTCCTTGCAATAGTTTGCTCAGAATGATGGTTTCCAGCTTTGTCCATGTCCCTACAAAGGACATGAACTCATCCTTTTTTATGGCTGCATAGTATTCCATGGTGTAATTGTACCACCTTTTCTTAATCCAGTCTATCATTATTGGACATTTGGGTTGTTTCCAAGTCTTTGCTATTGTGAATAGTGCCGCAATAAACATATGTGTGCATGTGTCTTTACAGCAGCATGATTTATAATCCTTTGGGTATATACCCAGTAATGGGATGGCTGGGTCAAATGGTATTTCTAGTTCTAGATCCCTGAGGAAT
>NW_012107419.1:1252111-1255132 GCF_000951045.1 Mandrillus leucophaeus
GTTGTAGATGTGTGGTATTATTTCTGAGGGCTTTGTTCCGTTCCATTGGTCTATATCTCTGTTTTGGTACCAGTACCATGCTGTTTTGGTTACTGTAGCCTTGTAGTATAGTTTGAAGTCATATAATGTGATGCCTCCAGCTTTGTTCTTTTGGCTTAGGAATGACTTGGCAATGAAGGCTCTTTTTTGGTTCCATATGAACTTTAAAGTAGTTTTTTCCAATTCTGTGAAGAAAGTCATTGATAGCTTGATGGGGATGGCATTGAATCTATAAATTACTTTGGGCAGTATGGCCATTTTCATGATATTGATTCTTCCTATTCATGAACATGGAATGTTTTTCCATTTGTATACTCTTTTATTTCGTTGAGCAGTGGTTTATAGTTCTCCTTGAAGAAGTCACAACCCTTGTAAGTTGGATTCCTACATATTTTATTCTATTTGAAGCTATTGTGAATGGGAGTTCGGTCATGATTTGGCTCTCTGTTTGTCTGTTATTGGTGTATAAGAATACTTGTGTTTTTTGCACATTGATTTTCTTCTCGATTCATTTCATTCATTTGATCTTCCATCTCTGATATCCTTTTTTCTAGTTGATTGAATCAGTATTGAAGCTTGTGCATTTGTCATTTAGTTCTCGTGCCATGGTTTTCAGCTCCATCAGGTTCTTTAAGGACTTCTCTGCATTGGTTATTCTAGTTAGCGATTCGCTTAATCTTTTTTCAAGGATTTTAACTTCTTTGCCATGGATTCAAACTTCCTCCTTTAGCTCGGAGAAGTTTGACCATCTGAAGCCTTCTCTCAACTCATCAAAGTCATTCTCCGTCCAGCTTTGTTCCATTTCTCATGAGGAGCTGTGTTCCTTTGTAGCAGGAGAGGCACTCTGATTTTTAGAATTTTCAGCTTTTCTGCTGTTTTTTCCCCATCTTTGTGATTGTATCTACCTTTGGTCTTTGATGATGGTGACGTACAGATGGGGTTTTGGTGTGGATGTTCTTTCTATTTGTTAGTTTTCTTTCTAACAGGACTCCCTGCTGCAGGTCTATTGGAGTTTGCGGGAGGTCCACTCCAGACCCTGTTTGCCTGGGTTTCAGCAGCGTAGGCTGCAGAACAGCGAATACTGCTGAATAGAAAACGCTGCTGCATGATTATTCCTCTGGAAGTTTCGTCTCAGAGGGGTACCCAGCCGTGTGAACTGTTAGTCTGCCCCTACTGGGGGCTCCCTCCCAGTTAGGCTACTCGGGGGTCAGGGACTCACTTGAGGAGGCAGTCTGTCCATTCTCAGATCTCTAGCTCCCTTCTGGGAGAACCACTGCTCTCTTCAAAGCTCTCAGACAGGGACCTTTAAGTCTGCAGAGGTTTCTGCTGCCTTTTGTTTGGCTATGTCCTGCCCCCTGAGGTGGAGTTTACAGGGGTAGGCAGGCCTCCTTGAGCTGTGGTGGGCTCCACCTAGTTGGAGCTTCCCAGCCACTTTGTTTACCTACTCAAGCCTCAGCAATGGTGGGTGCCCCTCCCCCAGCCTCACTGCAGCCTTGCAGTTTGATCTCAGACAGCTGTGCTAGCAATAAGCCAGGCTCCGTGGGCGTGGAACCCTCTGAGCCAGGCGCAGGGTATAATCTCCTGGTGTGCCATTTGGTAAGACCATTGGAAAAGCGCAGTATTAGGGTGGGAATGACCCGATTTCCCAGGTGCTGTCTATCGCTGCTTTGCTTGGCTAGTAAAGGGAATTCCCTGACTCCTTGCGCTTCCTGGGTGAGGTGATGCCTCGCCCTGCTTCAGCTCTCCTTCGGTGGGCTGCACCCACTGTCGGACAACCCTCAGTGAGATGAACCCGGTACCTCAGTGGGAAATGCAGAAATCACCCATCTTCTGTGTCGCTCACGCTAGGAGCTGTAGCCTGGAGCTGTTCCTATTCTGCCATCTTGGAACCGCCCCTTTTTGTACTTTTAGTAGAGATGGGGTTTCACCATGTTGGCCAGGATGGTCTCAATTTCTTGAGCTCCTGAGCCACCCGCCTCGGCCTCCCAAAGTGCTGGGATTACAGGCGTGAGCCACTGCACCTGGCCTTTTGGCACAATTGAAAACCATCTCAAGTCATTGAAAGAGACCAAATAAATCCTTTTCTCATTTTTTTCCAAAACTCGTTCTGTTTTTGTCATAAAACAAGGGAGGTATCCATTTTTTAAAAGATGTTAGAAATGTATAACACATAAAAAATATAAGTTCTATAGCATGTTACATTCCAGAAATAACCCTGTACTTACCCAACAATAAAAAAGAGATGCGTTGCAAAATCCCTTGTGAGATAGCAAAGGAAAACAGATCTAGTCACAACTAACATGGAAATAGTGTTTAATCAAATGCAGATAGTGAAGGGATAAATTCAGTCTATAAACTATAACAGGGCAGCATGACAGACTGGGTTTTAATCCTATTACATAGACAGGAGGTGCATGCTAAGCTGGAAATTGCTGCAGTTACCTACACTGGTGATTTACAGGATGGTTGAGAAAAAAGTAATGAAACCAATTTCTCTCTTACTTGTACTGGAGGCTTTTTCGGGTCTTTGAGTGTAGAGAATGGTAGAAGATTACAGCAGAGCAATCTAATACTAAAAAACTCCACACAGATATTTAAAAATCTAATACAAATTATCAGAGCAGCATAGGGAGAGGAGAAAGAAGCTAAACATTTGGGAAGTCCTGTTCATAAAACTGTTCTATAAGAATGTCTTAAGGCCATCTATATGTTCTGTGTAGCAACATGTGCCCCTCCACCCCTTCATTTAACAGAGTGTGCAGCATTTGGTTTGAAAAGATAACATGGTTGATGCTTCCTCGCCCCCAGCATTCATTATTGCTCTCTCTGTAGGTCTGAGCTGGGAGGGTCTTCTTTTTCTTATTTGACCAATCTTATGTTTCCTAAAAAGACTTAATTATATTGGAAAAAAATCTCTGTCTTCTGTCTTCTCTTTTCTAAGCTTTATATATAAATATTAAGCTTTATATTAATAAATTAATA
>NW_012107419.1:1255182-1312109 GCF_000951045.1 Mandrillus leucophaeus
TTTTAAATAAATTAATCACTTAAAGAATACTAGAGTGAATACTTCATATGTCCCGAGAGCACTGTAGAAACACCTTGTATAATTATAAATATATGTATTGGATTTATAGTATATCTTTTTGTGTGTTTGAAAATAATTCTCTGCCAGGTAGAAATTAAGGGGTACTGCCTATGCCTGGTTTGGAAAGAACACAGGTGGCTGCAGTCAGATAATTATCCTATGGTTTCTGTCTTCATCAACCCCATCCTCAGGTACCTATCTCTGGGTCCTAATTCTTTCATTGGTCCTTCTTCTCTTGCAGAACTTTGAAACCTTACCTACAACTTCCTAACAGTCTCTCTGGTCTGGTCCCTCTATATACGACTGCTTTTCCTAACATTGATTCTTCATCCCATTTCTGATATTTATTCCTCTAAAGACCTTGGCTCTATGAATCCGCCTTGTTACTCCTTCTTTATCTCTCCTTTCCTGTCCTCCTCCTCCTCACCTTCACTCGATCACGGGGAAACCCCTTCCAGTCTGGCATTCTCTCTTGAGTTACGACAATTGACTCCTTCCAATGAGAGTCTTCTGCAGACTTTGCCTTTTCTTTCATATGAGGAGAAGTACAGAATCGTAGATAGAGACAACTGTTGTTTGATTGCATCATCCTGTAGATTATTTGTTCAAAGAGGGTCTTGCCTGCTGATGTATGTTAATTAATCCATGAAGGGAAAACACTGCTTAAACCAAGAGCCCCTGAGTCACTAGAGTGGGTGAAAATTCCATTTCTTTCTACCAGTCCTAAATTTACCAACTTTCCCAATTAGTCTCATATCACACATACCACAGTTTGCTTACGAAAAATTGCCGCCGAGTTTGAATATGATTGGGTAGTTAGAGGAGGATTGATAACCTGCCTCTCGTTCTTTATCTTACAAGTTCCACTAAAGTCTAATTATGATTGAATATTGGACTCCAAGTGACTCCTGGCTTGCTCAAGTAACCAAAACCAGCACCCCATGCTGTCAGTTAAAGAAGGAAGACTCTCTTTCAAGATGGTTGTCCCTGGGAAATTGATAGCTCCCCTGTTCACCTCCCTGGGGACTTTATGTCACCATTTGCTTAGGAAGCTGTTCAAGATCTCCCTAAGTGTTACACAGAGACACCCCTGTATCCCCCTCACCCCCACTTTCTGCCTCACAGGTTTCTGATGTGCAATGGCCAAGCGGGATCAAAAGAGCAGATGAGGTGGGGTTATTTTGTGGCTATTTTTTTTTTATTGTTTTGCTATTTTCTATATAGAGGCAAAGACTAAAGAATTTTCACCTCTTTCATTTTGATGGTATATTTCTTTGGATCACACCTGTCTAACCCATCTTGAGAGACTTTATTAAGGTCTGATTTAGCAATAATAGGATTTGAGGAAATTTGAAACTTAAATATAATAACTACCTGTCATGACTGGTTAAAAATATGACAGTGATGCCACAGTACAGCTACTTCCCAGTAATCAGAACATTTCTTTCTTAACTTCTGCAGGCTAATTTAAGTCAGCCTCCACAGCAATTGTTTCACCCTATCTTCCTTATATCAGATCATTCCATCTGAATCTCTGAGACTCTAAAGCAGCATTAGGCCTCCCAGGTCAAGGCGTGATGCCATAGTAAGATCACTCAAGCACCATCCATTATCACTCACTTGCTCACATGCAATTATAAGGAAGCAGACTTCTAGCTAATTACAAAAAAAAAAAGCTGTTCAATTCATTAAAAACTGTTTTATGCTTAGAGAGAGGAAAATACACTTTTAAAATGTGACATGTGAAAATCTATTTTTCAAACAGAGAAATACTTTGTGAAAGTTGTTATGAATGTTTAAAAACAGGACTAAATCACCTTTTTTTTTTTCCCAGAGTAAAATGGTTTTTTTTGACAGTCTCTCTGGTGATCGGAATTCCCCATTATGCTAATTTTATTTCAATTGTCCAGTCAAGGATAAGGAGGGAAAGAGCAGGGCTCTGACTCCAGCCAGGCTTCAGAACTCTGGGACTGGAATTGAGTTGGGTCAGAAATGGCAGCTCGCTCTAGGGAATGGTACTAAGGGGAGGACTAAATGGGGTATCCAGAGTAGAAGTGAGTAAAATCTAGAGCAAAATAGTTAAGTCAAACAAACAATCAGTCTGAAGGTTGATGGAGAAAGGCAAACCCTGGTCAAAAATGTGGTTGAAGACAGTGGGATAGAACAAGTGGGTTTTGGTGAGTAGATGCTGGGCAGAGAGAGGGGCTGGCTCCACTTTTAAGGGTATCCGTGGCCACTCGGGAGATGAGGGAGCTCTAAGTGTCTTGGAAGGATTAACCTCTCTTTTATTTTGCCTCAAAGCTTGAGATATGTGTAAGAGTAGAGTATACAACAGGAGGCGAATTCCAGCTTTCAGTCACACCTGGAATGCTCAGTAGCATCCCATAACTGCTCTTGGCGTGGAGAGTCACTGAAAGCTGGCCAAGAGACTCATAGTCAAGATCAGCCTTGGGAAAAATGTACAGTGGTGGAATTTTTCTTAGAGTTATTCTTCCACTCTCCTCTTTATTCCCAAACAGTGTGTCACTTGGTGGGGAGGAGGCTTCCATAGGCAACTTCTCATTTTTTAAGCTAGTGGGTCTCTAAATGTGATCCCAGGAACTCTGGGGGATTCCTTAACCCTTTTCAGGAAATCTACAAGGTGAAAACTACTTCTTAGTGATACTAAGAAGTTTTTTGCTGTTTTTTTCTTTTCATTTTCTCAGGAGCGTACATTGGAGTTTTCCAGTATTAGATGGTAACAGACTGAATGCAGAAACAGACACGAGAACCTAGTTGTTTTCTATTAAGCCATTTTTATTTGAAAACGTGTAAATCAATGTCTCTCTTGTCGTTATGGTGTTGGTCTTGTACAATTAGTTATTTATAAAGATACATTATTTTTGTCAATATATTGTGTTTAGTCTTAGTTTTAAATAAATTTTAAAAATTCAGTTTTAATTTCTGATGTGGTTTACCACGTAAGCAAAAGCTTTGGAGGTCCTCGATAATTTCTATAAGTATAAAGTGGTCCTGAGTCCAAAAAGCTTGGGAACATTGTTTTAGGTCTATGCCTTTCCACCGTCCCTGTTCTTGAAGCAGGCGAAGCTGGCATCTGGTTCTGAGATATGCTGCTGAGAGTGCCATGCAGTCTCTTCTTATAATCTCTCCCCATTAGTCCATCACTGGTGCCTGACTTATCACCACTTGCAGTTTCTTTATTTGGATTAAGCAATAGACAATGCAGAGAACCCTAAAAGATAAAGCTTATTAAACCTTATCAGCAGTTGTCATCCTTTCAATATTGAACACCTATATAATAACACATTTTTTAGTAGTTCCCAAACTTTAGAGCACATGAGAATAGATAATTTGTTTACTGGAGATTACTCAGGCATTACTTGTTTTCTGGAATCAATTTTTGGAGAGTTTGGCTCAGGAATCTGCCTTTTCGTAGAGTCGCCAGGTTATTTCTGAGTAGACAGTTGGAGGGCTCTAGTTTTTAATATAATGTTGCATTTTCTTGCTCACTGCATCTACAGCGCTCCATCTACAGCAAAGTACATGATATATAATAATGAGATTTAAATAAATATCTGCTGAATGAAGGAATTAAATAGTACCACTTCAGGTGTCCAGAGTGAAGAATCTTGACAACTGTCTGGTAAGTCAGACTTCAGGAGGAATGTGAGGATATGGAAATGCAGAATCCATGACAACCTGAGGGCATTGTGAGCCTCAGGAAAGAAAGAGAAGGAGGGAGGATAGGGAACAGAGAAAGAAGACACAGAACCAACATTAGTGGCTGTGCCCTAGTATAGGTCTGGAATTATGCTAATAGTTTACATATGTCACCTAATCTTAATTCTCATGACAACCTTGAAAGGAGAGTATTGTTATGTCCACTTAACAGTCACAGATATTCTCTACCCACCCCACCTCACCCCATGTTTCTGGACTATACCTGAAATACATAGAATGGATACTTGACTATAACAAATAAATTTTTTTACTAATTCTTCACCCATTGTCTTCATCTGTAAAACAAGGGGGAGGTTGAGAACCAAGTAGATAAATCTCAAAATGTCTCTCAAACATCCAATCTTCCATTTTCCCTGAACTTATGTGCTGGCTTTCTGATTGCTTTCCTTTCTCTGGATTACCACCATGTCCACATTCTGGCCCAGAGAAGGGCAAAAGAGTGAGGAAGTCCAAGGCAAGCAACTTTATTTTAAAAAGCAGTACAGAAATTGCACTATTCACTTAGGAGATGTGCCATCTTAGGTACATAGGATTGTCCTCTTTAATCTGTCAATGTAGTTAAATTAAGTAATGTACTTTCTAGTATAGAATCAATCTTGCATTCCTATGATGAACTCAAATTAATCATGATGCATTGTATGTTTTATATAGTTCTAAATTTAGCTTGCTAATATTTTGTTAGAATTCTTGCACTTGTGTTCATGAGTGAGAGTGGTCTATACTTTTCTCTTTTCATTTTGCCTGTAGCTAATTTTGGTATTAAGTTACACCTGTATCATAAAATGTGTAGTAGAATATTTCCCTTCTCTTATCTCAGAAAAGATTTGTGTAAGTGGGATTTTTTTTTTTTCTTTAAAATTTGGTACACTCAGTGGTAAATCCTTTTGGGTAGTTTTTAAATGACTTATTTTCTTTATTGTTATAACAATTTGTGTTTTTCTATTTAACATTGAGTCAGTTTTGGAAATTTCTATTTTTCTAAGAATATGTCCATTTTACTTGTCTGCAAATTAATGGCATAGAGACATAGTATTAACTTATTTTTTTAAATCTCTATTAAACTCTTAAAATTTTTAATATTGTTTATATGTACCATTTCTCTCTCTTTTCCCCTTTCTCTTTCATAATCCGTTTTGCCTAAGGTTTGTCAGTTTTATTAATGTTTTCAACATATAAGCTTTGGTTTTCTTGATCCTCTTTATTTTGCTTTATTGCCCTTCTCATTTTTTTTTTTTTTTTCTATTTTTTGGTTGACATTTTTCTAACTTCTCAAGTTGTATGCTTATTTACTGACATTCACATTTCCTCCTATTCTAATAAAAACATATAAAGGTTAAAAATTTCCTTTAGTGTTGATTCAGCTACAGTTCAAAAGTTTTGATATAAAGTTTTTTATTATCTTTCAGTTCTAAGTATTTTATAATTTCTTTTGTGATATTCTCTTGGCCTTTGAGTCACTTGGTTGTGTGTGTTTGAAATTTCCAAATCATGAAGTTTTAAAATACTTTTTCTTGTTATTAATGTATACCTTAGTTAGATTAAAAATAAAGATTTTGGGGTGCATGACACTGGATTTTTGAAATCCTTGCAGATTGGTTTTGTCCCAAACTTTCACTTTCTCATTTCTTGATTTTTTTTTTAATGTTTCTGTTTCTTCTGGAAATGTTTATCTTGAGAAATAAGAACATCATTTAAAACTCCTGAGAAGCAGTTAAGTGCCTGGGCTGTGCAAATAATCTCCCCCAGTATTAAATACTGTGTCTCCCTTCTTTCTTCTTAATGACTCCACAGTAGCTAGCTAGCTGTGACACACTGAGATTTAAGCAATGCTCTTTTATCATCTCGTCACAACAATATGCTGAAGCACAGCCCCTCTATTACACCTTATCACCTGATTGATTTCCACTCAGGTTCTTTGGGGCAGTTATTCCTGTCTATGCTACTCAATCTTTGGTCAACAGTATAAAATTCAAATCCTTCTGATATTGTTTCTTTCTCTCCCATCCTAATCTGATTCCCTTACCAATTCTTATCATGATGCCCTTTTGAATCTCAGGATTCTTTTTAAACCTAAATGGTAAACCTTTTCAGGATCCTCTTGCTGATATTCTCATTCATTTGAAACTGAAAAAAGAGAACCTGGGGTCTGGCAACTAGAAGATTGCTGCTTTTCTCTTTATAGTCTTCGCCCTCTGGACTTATCCTATTGAATGCTCCCTTCTTCTTGAGAGAGCTGTTCAAATTGACAGTCTTCACTTCTTTACCTCCCATTCGCCTTTTAACTCATTGTAGCAGAGCTTCACTTCTTACTTGTTTCTGCAGAGATACAGGGAGTATTCTTGCCTGAGACCCAAAGAAACACCATCCATCCACAAATGACCAAATTGTGCAACACAGGAATGTGGTGCCCAGGTCCTGGTTTAGTCTTCAATCTTTGGATCTATCCCTGAAGACTAAGAGCAAATCTGTCTTTTGCCAACTCACATAGGATTCATGTGCAGTTTATTCAAATGTGCTTGGTTTCCAGAGATTTCTGTGAATTAGATCTATTCTCCACAAGGCATACAACATAATATTTCTTAAATGCAAATCGAATTATGTCTTCTCATTACTGAAAACTTTGCAAAGTCTCCCTAAAGCTCCTAAAGTAAATTTAAAAATTCATTAAGAACGGTTTACAAGCCCCTGAACCATCTAGTCAAGGCTTTTGTACTTAGGTTCGTGCTGTTTCTCCATTTCTGCTATACTAACTACAGTTCAGTTCAGTACTTTTCTTCTTCTTCTCATTTGTGCTTCTCAAAAATAACTGTAGAATATGCTTGGAATGGAACGTCCTGAGATAGGGAGGGCTGGCTAGAACTGTTCAGTCCAGCTTTAGAAAGAAGATATCTTGGCCGGGCACGGTGGCTCAAGCCTGTAATCCCAGCACTTTGGGAGGCCGAGACGGGTGGATCACGAGGTCAGGAGATCGAGACCATCCTGGCTAACATGGTGAAACCCCGTCTCTACTAAGAAATACAAAAAACTAGCCGGGCGAGGTGGCGGGCGCCTGTAGTCCCAGCTACTCGGGAGGCTGAGGCCGGAGAATGGCGTGAACCCGGGAGGCGGAGCTTGCAGTGAGCTGAGATGCGGCCACTGCACTCCAGCCTGGGCTACAGAGCGAGACTCCGTCTCAAAAAAAAAAAAAAAAAAAAAAAAAAAAGAAAGAAGATATCTTCAATGCACTATCCCAGCTATTCACATTATCAGAGGCTATTAAACCTAAAGCAGACCCCTTTCTGGTATGATACAAGTGATATCAGCTATGATACAAGTGGGGCATGTGTTGTCAAGACTTCATTTGCTCGGGGCAGCTTTTCTGAGCCTTGGGGGTCTAGCATGCAATGGATTCTAGGCTTCTATTTTCCCTTGTCTATCTGTAAGTAATAAATTTGCTTTATGTAATTTGTATTAGGTGTTCTATCTCATCAGAATCAGACAAGTTAGTAACCAGTGGCCCTACTTTGCAATATCTATATCCATTTTAGATTATTTGAGGTAGAATTTCAAGGCTTTTACATCATTGGTTTCCATATTTGATATTCTAGAATATATCCTCATGCTTCTCACATGAGTTCTTTAAGTTGCTGTCTGAGGATTATTTCCTTTCATATTGGAATTAGAGTATTTTAAACCTTTATTGCTTGGAGTCAAGTAGAACTTCTTGTGTCACAGTAAGAGAAAAGCCCACATTTGCCTTTCATTTTATCACAAAAAATCCAAAGAGGAGAGCATAAAAACTGGCTTACCCCATTGTTGGCTCCTTTCCTTTCCTTCTTATTCAAATAAGGAGGCCTGGGCCTTCCTCCTTCTGTCCATGCCTGTCACGTTAGTTCCTGTGAAACAAGTTCTTGTGAGACAATCCTGTTAAATTGTGTTTGGCCTAAAGCTGTCTCCACACATATTTTTAGCTTTGTCTAAAGATTTCTCCTTACATAGTGAATTGTAACCTAACTGGATGTGTAAACAGACAACAACCTACTCTTATACCAACCACTGAGTTTCAGCCAATCAAAGGTGGCAAACTGTTCAAACTGTGTTCAAACAAAGCAAACATTGACCTGTAACTAATCTAGTTACAGGTGCCATATTTAACTTCTACTTTCTATATGTTACTTTCCTTTCTCTGTTTATAAATCCTTTCTGACCATGCTGACCAGCTCCATGGTCGCCCTGAACCTATTTTTGTTTGGGGGTGGGGGAGGTTGCCTGATTTATGATTCATTCTTTGCTCAATTAAATTCTGTTAAATTTAATTTGTCTAAATTTTAAACAAAAATAAATCCTCTTATTCCTCCACCCTTTGACTCTATGTCCTTTCTTTGTAAGAAAGAGTTTAACAGTCAATGGTTCATGGCACAGTTGTTGACTGGAAAAGAATGGCTTATGGGTATGCAGAGATATGATTTGCCTTCATTCCCCATGGTGGCTAGGCATGGCCTGGGGTTTTCAGTCTGTTTACTCTGCTGCTTCCTACAGAAAGTATTACTTTGTATATGTTTCCTGAGAAAGATTGTGGAGCAATACTTAGTGGACAGCACTTATATGGCAAGAGATTTAGGAGAGCCTGATTGGTATTTCCCCTCTAGCAACTCTGCAACATTACAATAGGACACCAGATGTTCTATTTTTATGAAAATCCTAAATATCAGCAGGAAGAAGTGCTAAAGGTGTCTTTAAGACTAAAGGCTAAGCCCTAGTACCTTGGGTTTAGAATCATACATAAAGATCAAGAGGTAAAATAAACACTGTCTTTAATTTACTGAGTAGACAGAGAACTTAACCCAAATTTAATTAAGTAAAGGTGTTTGGGCTCTGTTTCAGGGCAATAGTTTAGACCACTAGAAGGAGCCTTATGCAGTCAGATACTTGGTGATAATGTTACAGCTTAATGGGTTCTTCTTGCCTGCTGGATAGAAAAGCCAATACGCTGAGACAGCAGTGTTTCAGTAGAGAGTTTAATTACTGCCAGGCAGCAAGTGAAAGGACAGGAGGTATTTCACAAATCCACCTCCCTGAGAACTTAGAGGCTAGGGTTTTTAAGGCTAATTTGTCAGGGAACTAGGGAATGGGTGCTGCTGATTGGTTGGGGTTAAAATCATAGGGGTGTTGAAAGACCATTTTTCAAGTGGTCTGCTGAGTCTGTTTCTGGGTGGCGGGGGGCCACAGGACTGGTTGAGTCAGTTCCCTCATATGAGTCATGGGTGTGGGTCGAGTCAGTCAGTCAATGGAATGCAAAAGTCTGAAAACTATCTCAAAGACCAGTCTTAGGTTTTACAATAGTGATGTTATTTCTAGGAGCAACTGGGGATGTTACCGATCTTGTGACCTCTGTCTATGTGACACTTGAGCAGTAACGGATTATTAAAAAAACAAGATATCAAGATAGGGAACAAGGCCTGTTCATTATTTAACTATGTCTACATCTTAGCAGAATTAAGGCCCCTCCCATAATCCTCAAGTTCTGGCCTTTCATTAGTCTTGCAAAGGCAGTTTCTGTCCCCAGAGGGGCATCAGTTTTGGCTAGGAACTATTATCATCATTGCTTCAAAAAAAGTATAAGTTAAATTCTTCCACAGTTAGCTTGGCCTACACCCAGAAATAAGCAAGGGCAGGTAACTTGTGAGGTTAGAAGCAGGATGGAGCCAGTTTATGTTAGATTTCTCACACTGTAATAATTTTTGCAAAGGTGGTTTCAATAATAACATAAATATTCTATACCTCAGTTCTGGGGGAGTTTATCTTAAACCATATGAAAAAATGTTTCGAGGAAACTTATAGAATCAGGAGAGTGAGTCAGATCATCTTTGGGAAATCACATTAAAGTCCTACAGTGCTTGTGGGGAAGATATGCTCTTTCACTTTGGTGCAGGGTTTCTCAGCCTCAACACTTCTGATATTTTTCTTCAGATTATTGTTGTGGGGGTTAATCTGTGCAGTGTAAGATGTTTAGCAACATCACTAGCCTGCCCACTAGATGCCAGTGGCATGCCCTCCTCTATTTGTGACATCCAAAAATGTCTCCTGTGAGGACAAAGTTACCCCCATTGAGAACCAGAGCTTTAGAGCACTTAGTGGCAAAGTTGGCATGCCTGGGGAAGTGCTGTCAGTGGTGGCAGGTGCAGTAGCCAGTGATGATTGAGATGACCATGTAACTGAAGTGATACTGGCAATGTCTACAGCATCAGGAGCAACTTACATGGCACTTGTGTGACCCACAAAAAAACAAACAAACGAAAAAAAAAACACTGACAGGGCAAGGAGGGGATACCCAATAACTCTGCTAGGTAGGGTTCTGGAATCAAAACCTATTGCCTTGATTGACAGCTCTTGCCCCCTTTTTAGCAGTACAGTTCAGGGGTGTGATGATCATATACTTCTATTATCACTCATTTATTGACTATTGCATATGTAGGATACCAAATTATGCTACCCCCAAATATGCCTCTTTGGCATAAGGATTATTTTGAGATACAGCAGACCCAGGAGAAGTTCTGAAAACAAAGTAGACATTACCCTTTTGTAAGGGAAATTTACATTTATAAAGGAAATTTCCATATGTAAGGGTGTTTCCCTTTCTGTACCAAAAAGAGAAAGATGACTAAATCACAAGAAACTCTTATCAAGGAGAAGACTTAAATTTCCATAACAAACCTTATTCTTGTTTACCCTACTTTTCCTGGTCACCTTCCCATAACTGGCCACCACCACCCCTTCTTTCTTTGTTTCAGTGGATGATAGACAATATTCTAAGACATCTATTTGAAATTTACTTATTTCTGTAACTCCTATATATATATATGAAGTACACATGTTAATAAACTTCTGTTGTTTTTCTCTTGGTAATCTCTTTTGTTATAAGAATCTGTTCCAGCTAATAACTTAGAGGGGTGGAGAGAAAATTATCTTTCCTCCCTTACAGCTACCACTGTAGTACAGTCACTGTGTTAGTGATTGAGGCAGAAATCAACAAATAGGGTCATTGCACCTAATATAGACCTGCAAACAAATAATTAAAATAGTACATTAGCAACTGACATCAAGATGACATGTATAAGTTATGATAATGGAGCAGGTGTCATACCCCAATGTGCCTGAGGAAATCAGTGAAGGGTTTGCAAAAACGTTAATACTTAACCTGAAACTTGACAGAAAAATGCCAATAATTTAGCAGGTAGATTTAGAAAACATGGAAAGGGCACTCAAAATAGAGGAAACAAAGTATAAATAGCACAGAAAAGTAGCAGAACAACCTATCTTCTTAGGTCAAAATACAGTTAATACAGTTATATTACAAGATGGTCACTTTTATGAGAGACATTGAATAAGATACAGGGTTAGATGGGTAAGTTGGTTACCTCTCCAACTATTGCTCAAGCTTTTAATGTTTCTGTCTTCATGGAAATCTGTGGTCTGCTCGTAAGAAATGTACATATAGGCTCAAAGCTCCCTGGCTAATAGAATACCAGATACTTGTTTTGTGTGGCTATGAAATGGGTGCGAAACAGAGGGAGAAGGCAGTAAAGCCAAGATTCTGGTGTGACTTTAGTCACTGGGAACGTCATTGTATTCTAAACTTGCCAACTGATTCGTATACAAGGACGACGGGAAGGTGAGGGGCAAAAGATCAAGACAAATCCATCTTCACAGAGAAAAAGCCACATGAACATGCACGCCCTTACCACATGTCAGGGTTCAATTTTTCTCTGTAGTAGTGTACTTTCTAACCAGCGTTTTTACTACCATATTATTATTATTAATGATTTTATTACTGTTACTGTTTCTTTAATGAGGAACTGGCACTCATGTCTTACAAAACTTCGGTGTAACTTTGCCAACATTCTTTTTTTCCTAGACAGTCCTTCTCTCTCTTTTTGCTCTGCATTGGTATGTTAATTCTTTCCCAATGAGTCAGTAAGGATGGAAATGTTAAATTAGTTGAAAAGACATATTTACATAGCTCTGAAGAAAAGTACCAGTATCCTGGATTAGCACAAAGCTTTAAAAAATTTATAAAGCCACTGCTTTTATCTACACTGAGAGGAAAATTGAAATGGATTTTCTGACAATAGAGTAGGAAAATAGTCTGCATACAATACAGTCCTACAGCCATCCAAGTCACTGCCATAGCTATTCAACTATCCCATAGGGTCCTCATAACTCCTGTGGAAACAGGGACGGAAAAACAAGAGGAACCAACAAGGCAGGCATTGTTAGTGACCTACTGTGCTGGCTGAGAAGAGATTTGTGCATATTTGGTTCTGACTGTCTTTATCCTGCCCTTCATTTTGTTCTCCCCCAACAGTTAAAAAGGGAACTATTCCAATACTGTGATTCTGGTGTTGAATATAATTCAGGTTGGATTTTTGTCACAAAATTGTACTTTAAATATTTATAAACCTCAGCTTAATTTTCAAATCAGTTTCTCCACAAACTATTTACTTACAAAGAATGAAGGCTTACGTGAAAAAAAAATTAGAAAGGAAGAGAAAAAGCCTCATCATGTTAAAAACTAATTAGGTTTACTAATGGTTAGCATGTTTCCATGTCAACCTTAGGTACTTTTAGGCAATTTTCACAATGAAATTTTCTATTACAATATCTGTCTTAGAAGAATTTTTACAATAGAATAGATTCATTTTAATATTGTGCCTCCAAGTATATTTCTATACTTGTTCAGAAGAGTTTTGAAGGCTCTGTCACAGGGTTGATTTTTTTCTTCTTGCAGTGTACTTGCTAATATTGAATAAATGAGATTTATTGTATTACCTTCAAATGGATTTTTTTTTCTTTTAGAGAGTGTTGTAAAAAGATTTGTAATAAAAATATGTGTAAAAAGATTTCAGGTTTTGACACAAATTATAAAATGTAAATTGAAAGTGTAGAGGTGAAGGGAAAACTTCCCTTCTACCCTATGAAAGTTCACTGAAATGAGCTGACAGTAGACAGGTTAATAGAAGAAAAGGCATACAAGTTTATTAATGTGCATGGGGGGAAAATCACAGGAAAGTATTGCCCTCTAACACAATCAGATTCAGAGACTTATATACCCCTCTTCATAGGAGAGAGAGAAATAAAAGTGTAGGCATTTTAGAGAGGTAGTAAATGGCTTTTAGGGGAAATGAAGGGGCCCAAAGAGCAGGCAACAGTTTGTAAGTGATTCTCTTTGGAAACTGAATGAGCCCCAAGAGCAGGCAAAAACGTGAGACAAAGTTCCTCTGAGCTCTGGGGAGGTAGTGACAAATTTTGGGAAGATAAGGGGTGGAACTTCACTATGAACAAACATTGTCTTATTATGTAGATAATATCTCCCAGATAATTCCTTGGAGATGCTCCAAGAAGTATAGACGAAGTCTTTCTGGGCATTGTGACAACTTTTGGTCTTTTCTCCAAAAGTAAACCTTTCCTGGTTATTTGATGTGATTCCTAGGAATGAGGTTGTATTACTTTGTTCTTGCACTGTTGTAAAGAAATACCTGAGACTGGGTAATTTAAAAAGAAAAGTTTAATTGCCTCACAGTTCTGTAGGGGGTATAGGAAGCATAGTGGCTCCCACGCCACTCCTAGGGAGGCCTCAGGAAACTTACAACTATGGTGGAAGGCAAAGGAGAAGCCAGCATTTCACATGGGTGGAGCAGACAGAGCAGAGAGATTGGGTACGTGCCACACACTTTAAACAAGACCTCATAAGAACTCACTATCGCTATGACAACACCAAAGGGGATGGTATTAAACCATGAGAAACCACCCCCATGCTCCAGTCAGCTCCCACCAGGCTCCACCTCCAACACTGGGGATTATAATTCAACATGAGATTTGGGTGATGACACAGATCCAAACCATATCAGAGTTTCAAGACAATTTCATTTCTTTTGGAAGAAGTTTCCTTCCTCTGTCAGATAAAGAACTTCCAGAGAGAGCCCTTCCCTGTGCTTAGTTGGGGGTGAAAGAAAAGGTTAGAAAGTCCTTGGTTTTGAGATCGCTTCTGCCTTCCAATTTTCTTTAACTTAAAAGTGTTCAGAGTTCCAAAGCACTGTACTTTGGGGTATTGTTCTTTGAGTCCCAACAAAAGTTTTTGTTGTCCCCTTTTGCACTCCCTCACATGTTCTTATTACAGGTGGGTACTAGGTTTCTGGGATTTTCTTGCAGTTATAATTCTTTTAAACTTTCCCCTAGAAAATGGACACATTCTCCTTGTCTATGAGAAGCCGGAGGCACGTGCGCTGCTTTAAATTCCCTCCCGAGGGCTCCGCAGTGAAGCAGTTGCATAGGTTGCTATGCTTATTGTGAATACTGCAGGCTGTGTCTGAAGCAGAGTAGACATGATGGCACTACTGTGTTTTGAAGAGGGACATATTCACATTGGCCGTCCACATCCCACAACTCCCTGCCCTACTTGTGGTACTGATCCCCTTTCCCTACCTGGGAAGGTACTGATAAGAAGATGGTTCAGAATTCCTGTTGATGAATCCCCAGCACCTGGTGTAGAATTTAAAAAATCACTTTTTGTATGTGTGACTATTTACTCCATTTGAGAGAGAGAAGCGTCTCTCCTTCTGTAACAAGATAGTAAATAGAAAGTTTCAACTGGGGCATCCTCGTACAATAGCTATGGAATTTCAAAATGAGGTGCCAGGTCAGGATGTAGATTTTCAAACAATTGTTTAAGAATTGGTTTACAACTCTAGGAACTTTCGTTTTCAAGAGGGAGATTGAAAGGTTGAGAGAACAGAGATTAAAAGAATATCATGGAAGGTGATTTATCAGGTAAAAGAACCAAGGGGAGTAGAGGGAGCATTGCCACTTAGTTCATTCTTGGTGATGTGACAGGCATGTCATCAGGGCCCTTGGAAAACCTTGACGAATGTTCCCTGCAGTTGGCAATACAGAGGGTTGGTGTCAGTTTCTTGCTTGCCCATAGCAGCTGAGTAAAGGTGCTGCACCTGAAAAGTAACTGAATTTTCCTGAGATTGTGGGTCAAAGGCACATATATCCCAGAGAGCAGAGTTGGTAGCAGCAGCAGAAAGTTTAGTTCAGGGTCTGTTTAAAAGGCATTTCTTGCACTTTGGGAGGCTGAGGTGGGAGGATCACCTAAAGTCGGGAGTTCGAGACCAGCCTGACCAACATGGAGAGACCCCGTCTCTATTAAAAATACAAAAATTAGCTGGGTGTGGTGGCGGGCACCTGTAATCCCAGCTACTCGGGAGGCTGAGGCAGGAGAATCGCTTGAACCCAGGAGGCAGAGGCTGCAGTGAACCAAGATAGCGCCACTGCACTCCAGCCTGGGCAACAACAGCAAAACTCCACCTCAAAAGGGCATTTCTTATGCAGTGTGGCTGCCAAGGCAAGGGGATCTCAGAAGTAAGAGGAATGGGTTTTCTTCCAAAGGTATTGCTGAGTGGATAGAAGAGTAACCAACTGAAGGAGAGACCCTGACCAGATCAAAGGAATCATGATCAGAAAGCCCCAGCAGCTAAGACTCTTGGAATCTACCCTTGGACTTGGACAGTCATGGCTAGAAATGAGGAAGAGAGAAGGAGTCCACCTTGCATTTGAAGGCAGACATTTGTCTGTGGCTGTTGTGGGCTGAAGCGGTCTTCCTTTTGAAAGAAGGTTGAAACGTTGCTTGTCTTGTATAGGATATAATAAATTCCTCTTCAAAGGTTTTAGCCTGTAAATTGTTAAGTACAATGAGTTCTGAGATCCTCTCCAAAGAACCAATGTATCGGTATGTTCAGATTCTCTGTTCTTTGTTCTTCATTTTAGAGTTTAACTTCCTCTGTTCTCTTTGTCTCTTTGCCCCTAGTCTCAGTAAACAACCCCCTCCTAGCCTCTATCACCTGCTCCGTCCTGAGTCACCTCTGGTCACCTGCCGTGACCTGGGTCATCCCGAGTCACCTGTTCCGTAACTGTCCTTACTGCCAAACTATTCACCCCACCACTCTGACTCGTACCCCTGCTCTCTTTAAAATAGCCAGTCGGAATTAGCTTAGACTGTGTGGTCCAACCCTAGCGATTAGGGGAATGAGACAGCAGTAGGGGCTACCTGTGTCAGGGATAAGCACCCCTTACCCTCCCTTGTTCAGGTGTGCTCTCGCCATTGCTCCATCCATGAGACACACCCTTCTATACAAATAAATTGCCTTGCTGAAAAAATTTATGCTCAAGTGCTATTTGTTTTGTGGCACTGAAAGTTTATTTCCAACACTTGGAATGAAGACTTTATTTCTGAATTAAAGGTATGTTCTGTGATTAAAGTGTGATAATGACTTTACTTAAATAAGTGATATCATCACTGGATGGCACGGATTTCCATCTGAAGTACAGGGGAAAGACAACCACTACTCAGCAGGCTTAAAAGGAGAATGGAGGCACAATAAATGTACTTTGACAGTTTTATTCCAGCAATCCACTAGAATTTTTTGTATTTTTCTAAAACACCTAGGATTCTCTTACTTGTGTTTAATGTCTCAAGGAGGTGGGAACATGGGTTTCTAGACTTTTTGAGACCCAGCACTGAGCAAAACAGAATCATAAGTATATAAAGCAAAGGCCATAAACCATCCTCAATAAGCAGTGCCTGCTTTCAAGTGCAGAAGGCCCAGGAAGGTCATAAGGTAGTTCCAGAATCAGTGGTTATTGGTCAGCAGGCCTCCGAGGAAGAACAACAGGAACTGTGAATCTCTGAAAAATGTTTTCACCTGCAAGATGGCATTGCGCTCAGACAAGTTCCTGGTCTCTTTCCTTCCCCTCCCCTCCCCTCCTCTTACCTTACCTTCCTTTCCTCCTTTTTCTTTTTTCTTCCTAATTGATTGTCCAAATGGGCATAGCCATGGTTAGAAGTTGAAGGTAAGGTACAAAATGATGGTGAACTAATCACTTTAAAATTCATAGGGTGACTATAGTCAATAATAACTGTACATTTTAAAATAACTTAAAGAGTGTCATTGGATTTTAAAATAACTTAAATAGTGTCATTTAAAATAACCTAAAGAGTGTTTGCAACTCAGTGGATAAATTCTTGATGAGATGGATAACCCATTCTTTATGATGTGTTTGTTTCACATTGCATGCCTCTATCGAAACACCTTATGTACCCCATAAATGTATACACCCACTATGTACTCATGGAAATTAAAGATAAAACAACAAAACTTCCTTTCAAGAAGCTTAAAGATTTGTGCATTTTTTTTGCCATGCATATGACAGAAGCTTCATTTTCAATTGTAATTATTAAACATTCTTACAAATATTTTGTGGCAGAAGATTCATGGACTTTGTCTCCAACTAGAGGAGCTCTAGCATACTGAAGGACACTGAGAGGTAATTTCTCCTAAAGGTGCATCCTCCCTGAGTTTGCATGGCAAAAGCTTCAGGTGCTCCCCACCCCAGATCAGGATCCTGGATGGAGCTGGTGTCATTTTGGAAGACTGTATAAAGGGTGGTTAAAGTTTTAGGTATCAAGAGTTTTATTGCATATGTCAAATCCTGGCTCCACAGCATGCTTCTATAATTTATATAAACCCTTTGTGCCTCAGTTTCCTAATCTGCCAAATGGACATGGTCATAGAACCTATAAATCATTTTTAAGAGGTATAAATGAAAAATGTACTTAGAATGTTCTGACACATGGCACCCCCAAAATATTCTTTTATTAATTTGTGACATGTTTTCTTTCAACCAGGAAAGGTAAAAGGGAGGAACTGCCTGCCGATTTTGACAACATTTAGCCCTTAGGGAAGAACAAGAAAAGATGAAAATCTAGGATTCTTTCCAGAGTCAAGTGGACTATAGGGGTTAGTAATTCCTTCTGAAGGGAGAGCTGGAGCTACATCAAACTGAATAAAATCACAAAGGCACTGACACAAGAGGAATTCTCGGGCCCATCTAAAGCTTGATCTTCTTAAACTCAGCTTAGAAATAATTTGTTGCATTTTTCTTCTGCAAGAAGGCTAATCTGCTACTCTGGATATTAATTCCACAGGATGGTAATGAGGCTTTCTGGGAAGTACCAGTTAATAGCTTTAGGTGCCTTTTGTTTGCTTTGTAACTGCTATGGTGCAAACGCTGATTGATGGATGTCAGCAAGAGAGACTGCAGGTAAGAACCACTGGGGCCACTGCAAGGTTTCAGAGTAAAAGAGAGGAAGGTTTAGATCTAGCTACATCTGTTTGGATTCACTCCGAGAAGCCAGACTGGAGCTGCTCCAGGGCAGAGATTTACAACTCTGTCGTCTCCTTGCAGTGCCCAGCAGGCTGGCCGCTCAATAAATATTTGCAATATAATATAAATGGGAAATTTGGAAAAGAAGACAAAATGGGGTGGAGGCAGGGGACAGAGTAGGAAGATTTCAGGTCGTGGGGAGATGGATGCAGCTGGAAACCATCATTCTCAGCAAACAATTGCAAGAACAGAAAACCAAACACCGCATGTTCTCACTCATAGGTGGGAATTGAACAATGAGATCACTTAGACACAGGAAGGGGACCATCACACACCGGGGCCTGTTGTGGGGAGCGGGGGGAGGGATAGCATTAGGAGATATAGCTAATGTAAATGACGAGTTAATGGGTACAGCACACCAACATGGCACATGTATACGTATGTAACAAACTTGCACGTTGTGCACATGTATCCTAGAACTTAAAGTATAAAAAAAAAAAAAGTAAAGGGAAGTCACGTAGGATGGGAAAGATATTCATGTGGAAGACAGTGGGATGCTGACTGCTCCTGTTGAGGTCAGTAGGCAGGGTAGAACAATTCAGGGCTCTGTGGAGGAAGAATGGGATGGGAAGTGAAGGGAAGGAGAAGACAAAGAGCAGAAGGGAAACAATTCCATTTGAGGGTGAGAGCATTTCTCTGGAGCAGGAAAGAGCAATAAAGTCCACACAAAGATCAGCGGAGTTGCCCTGAAAGTGGCAGCATCTGACAGGCACAGTGCTCACCCTGGACGGCTGCAGTGGAGCATGCAAAGGGAACCACGAGAGGAGGAGAGTCGGAGAAACAACAATGGGGAGAATGTTCATAGTCAGTCTTTATTTTGTAATGTCAATGAGAGTTAGTAGATTATTTTCCTTCTTTCTTCTTTTTCTTCCTCTCTCTCTCTCTCTCTCTCTCTCTCCCCCCCTCCTCCTCTCCCCCTCTCCCCCTCTCCCTTCTCCTTCCTTCCTTTCTATTTTTAGGAGGTTTGTAAGATTCGTTTTAAATATACAACATAGAAATGCCTCCTTTTCTAGTAACCTATGAGCTCATGAGGCCATGTGTGTGCAAAGACTTTAAAGAGGATACTGCAAAAGTCAAGAGTGATTATTAAGCCAGGACCAAGGCTGGGAACCTCCTCATCTCTTGCCAACTCTCAGAAGGGGTGTCTTGGGTGAAGTCCATGTGACCAAAAGGAAAGTCAAAAGTAAAATGATTTTTTAAGTTCCCGCTGCATAAACTACTTTTTAGAGTGAAATTGTAAAACGCAAAGCTGAACTCCAAAAAGGCCTCTGGGTGCAATATTAGCAGTGTGATGGTTTATGGAAATACTTCAGGGCAGCTGCATTCTGGCCAGCTGCCTGAATCCAAGCATCTCCCCCTAGGTCTCTGACTCAGCCTGACTAAACTAATCTACTCTGAGCACGAGGCACACTATTCACATCAAAAGAATGTACTTAAGTAGCTATAGTGCGGCCTTCCCCTGTGGTTGGTTTTGCTTTGCTCTGGACTGAAGCTTGGCTGCCATCTGGAAAGATGTCCTAACTTCGCTGTGGAGCCAATAAAGCTGGAATAATGTGAAATGGCATAAGCTTTTAAGTCAGGCCACTGGAGAGTGAGAGGCTGCCGTGGGAGGGGGAGGGTATAGTAGTAGGTGAGTGGCAGTAGAAGGCTAGAAATGCAGCCAGGCCAGGCCCTTAACTGAATTTCACAAATGGGATGGCTCCTGAGTAGAATAGTGTGATGGTTATGGCAACAAACTTTTGAGTTGGCAAGACACAAGTTCGAATCCCTGGCTTGGCCCTTTAGTAACTTGGCCAAGTTATTTAACCTCTCTGAACCAATTTCCTCATAAATAAAATGAGGAAAAGAATACCAACCTCACTAGGTTTTCCTAAGGTTTAAATAAAACTCATAGGTAAAGCATTTAGCTCAGAGTGGTTTTCAACTCTGACTGCACATTGGAATTCAGTAGTGCTATGATTTGAACATTCAAAGTTTATGCGTTGAATCTCAGTCCCCAGTGCAACAGTGTTAAGAGGTCGGACCTTTCCGAGGTGGTTAAGTCATGTGGGCTCCATCGTCATGAATGAATTAATACCATTATCTTGGGAATGGGTTAATTTCAGCCCCCTACCCTGCTGTCTCTGGCACACATGCTCTCTTGTCCTTCTGCCTTCCACCATGGGATGATGCAACAAGAAGGCCCTCGCCAAATTTGAGCCCCTTCACCATGGACTTCCCAGTCTCTAGTATTGTAAGAAATAAATTTCCGTTCTTTATAAACTATGCAGCCTCATATATTCTGTAATAGAAGCACAGAACAGATGAAGGCAAGTAGGGAGGGTCTAAAACTATCCTCATGCCGCTGCAGTTCAGTTCAGACAAATTCAATTAGAATCACTGGGACTAGCACCTGATATTTGTATGTGAGGACCACTCACAGGTGATTCTGATGCACCATGAAGGTTGAGACTATTGTGAACTACATAGTGTGCACTCATGAAAGAACAGCCACTACAGGAGAAAGGTTTCAATGACAAAATGCTGGAAAAATACTTCCCATAGCACTTAGCGTATACTAAATACTTGGAAACAGGTAGCTATTTTTGCTTACCCTAATTTTATTAAGCCATGTTATAATAATTCGTAGGAGAGTTTAACTGTAGGCACTAGAGAACACATACGAAGTATGAGTTTTACTCTGAGGAGTGTTAAGTGTGATAAGAGAAAGCATATCAAATGATACTGGATGATACATTAAGTAAAATGATACTTAATGATACTGGATTAAGAGAATATGTATTTTTAAAGTGCAGTGTCAAATTGTTGTCAAAATAAGTCAACATTCTTAGTTTCTTACCAAGTTAACTCTTAGTGGAGAGGCAGGAGAGCAGAGTGGCTAAGATTGTGATCTTCGAGGCTGACTGTCCATGTTCCAACTCTGGCTCAGTCACTTACTAGCTGGGTGGACTAGTTAACGTCTCTGTGCCTCAATGTCCAAATGGAGATAATCATGGTACCTGCATCAGGAATGTTGTGTGGAGCAAATAAGTTAATATAAGTAAAGCACTCTCTGCAAAACTGGGGACTTAGTGATTGATACTAGCATCAGCTAGTAGTAGTAAAATACATTCAGTAACATTTAAAATCCTAATTTTACTATTTTAAGTGTAATTAAATTTTTTAAGATCTGAGTGTAAAAAGTGACCAAATTCTAAAGTAATATGCATTTGGTATGTCATAGAATCACTTGAAAGTTTTGTTAAAAATTAGAATTCCTAGTGACTCTGGTGCACACAAAACTAGGAGAGTCGTCAGTTGGTGAATCCTAACCACAGGGTCACAGGGTCTGCCTCAGTGGGTGGCACTGAGCAGTACAGGACATGATTATTGTATCAGGAGAGCAGCTTCGAAGGAGGTCATGTGCCCTCAAATTTCCCCAAACACAAGAAAACCCTTCCGAAAACAACACAGAACTTCCAAGACTATGTGAAATCCTCTATGTAAATTGAGAAGCACACGCTACAGTTCCATTCTGCAGCAGTGCGTGTATCATAAATATTTTAAGCAAGAAAAAAGACTACTAAAAAAAATTTGCCAAAAATTCACTGAAATCATGTTTCAATCCTACCAGTTGTGAAGAGGCCTACCCTACGTAGTCTATGTTGTTATTCTTCTTTGCCAAAAATGAGTCATGCTGCATCTTTTGGAAACAGAAATTACTCTTCCCCTTATAGATGACATGATCAATACTTATCAGTCTCATACTTCATTAGTCAATACAGAAGTTTACTTTTATAACTTTCATTGAAATTTCTGATACATCATTTTGTCTTGTTTTAATGTTATATCATCTTTGTCAAAACTATTTTATAATTTTACATTTGTAATCTCATATATAGTATTGTCAAATGTTTATAATTTTACTGATTTTCAATCTTTTACTCAATATTTTATTACCAGATATAGATCTTTTTTTAATTCTGAAGTTCACAGGCATTTTATTAAAATTTTTGAAAAAGACAAGCGCCAGCATTCACTCCTTATCTCTGAAGTTCTCTTTGCCTTTCTTTCTTCTGAACCCAGGAAGGCGGTGCCCTCTTTCTATTCCAATTTGATTTAAAACTTATTAACTTTGGTTTTGTAGAAACGTAGGATTCCTGAAAAGGTAGCAACTTATCATACATGACTTTTTCTCTCCAAAATTACTTTAAATTGACATGTAATCATTGTATATATTTATGTTGTACCATGTGATGTTTTGGTACATGTACATATTATATAGTGATCAAATCAGAGTAATTAGCTTATCTATCACCTCAAACGTTTATCATTTCTTTGTGTGAGGAATATTCAAAATCCTCTCTTGCAGCTATCTTGAGATATACCATATCTTATTATTAACTATAGTCACCCGACTGTGCAAAATAGCACCAGAACTTATTCTTCCTTTCTAATTGTAACTCTTTACCTATTGATCAGCTTCTTCCCATCTCCTCCACAAGATCTTCCCCAGGCTCTGGTAACCATTGTCCTGTTTTCTACTTTCTACTAACCATTGTTCTATTTTCAACTTTTTAAGATTCTATTTATGAATGAGATCATGAGGTATCTGTCTTTCTGTGCTCGCTTGTTTCACTTACCATAATGACCTCCACTTCCATTCATGTTGCTACAAATGACAATTTCCACTCATTTTAGGGCTGACTAGTGTTCCATTTTTTATATATATATAACTGTCATATATATAATGTCATATATGTAATGTGTATATATATACACATCTGTGTGTGTGTCTGTGTGTGTGTGTATATATATACACACACACATATATATATGAAATGTCATTTCCTTGTCCATTCATCCATTAATGGGCAGTTAGGTTGATTTCATATCTTGGCTGTTTTCAATAGTGTCAATAAAAATGAGTGTGCAGATATGTGTTTGACATACTTTCCTTTAGATATATACTGAGCAATAGTATTGCTGGCTCATATGTTACTTCTATTTTTATTTTTTTGAGGGACCTCCATACTGTTTTTTCTAATGGCTGTATTAATTTACATTCCCACCAACAGTGCATTAAGGATTCCCTTTTCTCCACCTCTTCACCAAGATTTGTTATCTTTTGTCTTTTTGGTAATAGTCATTCTGACTAGAGTCAGGTGATCTCGTGTTGTGGTTTGATTTGCATTTCCCAGATAATTAGTAATATCAAGTGAATGCTAACTTCTGTCTCAGAATCTCCTTCCTGGGAACCCAACCAGTCTGCAGTTTGACCTTCTAGCCCCTGAACAAAGCCCTTCACCACCTCCATTTCTTGGGCCTGGTGATCACAAATCAGGGAGATAGCTATTGTGAAAAGAAAGTCAGAAGTGTAGGGAGTTCCTCTGAAGAGTTGAGTAAGGGTTTTCTGGTGATTTAGGCACAAAAAATTTTTGAGCTGAGATCAACACCAGAGACTGAGAGGTGGCGTATCGTCTGCATTCGTGTCCCATATTTCCAAGGAGAGACACAAACTAAGGGAGGGGCCTCTGATAGACCAGTGAAGCTGCAATAAACTGACTATGATTGTCTCAACTCCCTGAACCTGAAGTTAAAACAGAGAGAAAGAGAGGGCAATATCTATTTCTAACTTTGGTTAGTCAGATCAATCTGTTTTTACAGATCAATTGTATGTTTGCTCTGAACTGTGGATTAAAAAATGGCTTCATTAGTAGTATATTGTTAGTAAAACTACAAATATTCAAAATCACAATTAGCCATTTTTTTAAACAAATGGTTACTTTTTCGGCTCCTTAAACTCTGAATAATACCTGCTGGTTTGAGAGGGAAAATGTATTTAAATATAGATAAACAAGTCTGAGTTCAGTTTATGAAAGTTTGCTGTTTTTCACAGGTGCAATTGTAGGTGTTAAATGGTGCTATAGGTTCATAAATCCCCAAACCATCAGAATGGAGTAGTCATCAACTTCAGATAAATGATCATACAAATGATGGAGTATTAGGTCAGATTACCTCTCACCTGCATTTTTGCAGTTGGTAGTCACAGTCAGAAATGGATTGAGGATTTCATATCGAAGACCTTTACTTGAGTGGGCACTGCTGGAGTAGGTTGGTTATACCAAATGTTATGCAATAACTTAACCAGAATAGGCCCGGTGAGGCCCCTCTCTAATGGGCTGTGTGTGGATGGTCTGGTCTGCCCACTCTGGTAACTGGGTTTTCATGGCTGCAATACCTCTTCCAAACAATACCTGAAAAGACGCTTATCCCGACACTCTAAAGGAATATTCAGGAAACAATATTATGAGTATGACTAACTTCATTTTGTACATTTGGCTGTATACTTTATTAAATAGTAAATTATAAAATGTACAACTCAATAAATAAAGTGATACTACATATTCTGGATTATGTGGTGAAGATTTGTTTTTTTCATTTGGCATAATAAAACAATTGGGAGAAGCTAAGGGAAATTTCTAAATGTGTTATATTTTTCTTTTCAAATCAACTCTAAGTCATAATTTACATACAAAAAATGCACCCATTTTAAGGGTACAATGCAATGAGTTTTAAGAAATATATATACCATGTAACCAACACCCAAACAGTTTCAAATTGCCTCTTTGCAGTCAACCCCCTCCCACTTTCAGCCCTAGGCACTACTGCTTTACTTCTTTCACTGTAGATTTGCTTAACGTTTCATAAGCACTTGCTTAGACTTTCTACAAATAGGATTGCATAGTATGCATTTATTTGTATTTGGCTTCCTTTGCTCAGCATAATGCTTTTGAGATTCATCCATATTGTAGTCTTTATCATTATTTGGGTCATTTTAATTGGTGACAGTTACTCAATTGTTTGACTATACCACATTTTGCTTGTCCATTTATGGGGTATTGATGAACATTTGGATTTTGTTACAAAGTTTTAGTTAATATGAATAAATGTTATTATAAGTCTTTATGTGGACACATTTAAAAATTTATAAGCATTTCTTTTGGAATAATTTTAAATGTGCAGAAAAGTTGCAATGATGGTACAGATTGTTTTTGCGCACTCTGAACTTATGTTCCCCTAATGTTAACATTTTCCATAGTCATGGTACATTTGTTAAAACTAAGAAATTAACATTGGTGCAGCACTATTAAGATTTTATTCAGCTTTTAAGATTTTTCAGCCAATGTTGTTTTTCTGTTCCGGGATCCAATGTAAGATACCACATTGTACTTAGTCACCATGTCTTCTTTTATCTCCTTCAAGCTATGACAGTTTCTCTGTCTTTTCTGTTTTTTATGACCTTGACAGTTTTGAAGAGTACTGGTCAGATATTGTATAGGATGTCTCTCAATTAGGGGACATTGTTGGATGTTTTCTCATGATTAGACTGGGGTTTTGGTTTTTTGTGAAGAATACCAGAGGGGCAGAGCACCTTCTCCTAGCATCATATTAGGGGTGCCTAATATCAATGTGATTTGTTACTGGTGAGGTTAATCTTGATCACTTGGTGCTATGGTTTGGATATGATTTGTTTGACCCTACCAAATCTCATGCTGAAGTGTGATCCCCAGTGTTGGAGGTGGTGCCTAGTAGGAGGTATTTGGGTCATGGGGGGTGGATTCCCTATAAATGGCTTGGTGCTGTCCTCCAGGTAATGTGTGAGTTCCATTAGGTTGGTGCAAAAGGAATTGCTATTTTTGCCATTGAATGTAATGGCAAAAAATCTAGTATTTAATATCTAGTATCTAATATTTAGTAATATCTCTATTAGTTCCCATGAGAGTTCCCCAGAGAACTGGTTGTTGAAACAAACCTGATGCCTCCTCCTCTCTCTTTGCTTCTTTTGCCGTGTGATCTGCACATGCCAACTCCCCTCTGCATTTCACCATAAGTGGTAGCTTCCTGAGGCCCTCACTAGAAGCAGATGCTGCTGCCATGCATCATGTACAGCCTACAGAACCGTGAGCCAAATTAACCTCTTTTCTTTTTTTTTTGAGACCGAGTCTCGCTCTGTCACCCAGGCTGGGGTGCAGTGGCGTGATCTCATCTCACTGCAACCTCCACCTCCCAGGTTCAAGTGAACCTTCTGCCTCAGCCTCCCAAGTAGCTGGGATTACCGGTACCCATCACCATACCTGGCTAATTTTTGTATTTTTAGTTTCAACATTTTGGCCAGCCTGGTCTTGAACTCCTGATCTCAGGTGACCCACCTGCCTCAGTCTCCCAAAGTGCTGGGATTACAGGTGTGAGCCACCATGCCTGGCCAAATAAACCTCTTCTGTTTATAAATTACCCTGCCTCAGGTATTCCTTTATAGCAACACAAAAGACTAAGACACTTAGTGTTCTGCCAGATTTCTCTACTGAACTGTTACTATGTTCTCCCTCATGTACTTCCGATAGGCCTCATTTGGCTACAGGGCTGGGGAGTTCCTTTCTGGGGAGTCTAGTGGAGAACCTGTTTTCTTGCCTTTTGCGGTTTGTAGAGGCTGTTTGCATTTCTTGGCTCATGGTCCCCATCCGTCTTCAATGGTAGTGGTCGCCAGCTGAGTCTTTATCACATTGCATCACTCTGACACTGACTTGCCTCCCTCCCTTTTCCATATATACAGACCCTTGTGATTACATTGTGTCTGCTCAGGAAATCCAAGATAATTTCCTCATCTTAAATTCAGCTGATTCTCTATCTTAATTCCATTTCCAACGTTAATTCCCCTTTGCCATGTAATGTAACATATTCACCTGTCTTGGGGAATAGGATATGCACATCCATGGGAGGCTATTATTTTGCCTACCACAAGGTTATCATCCAGTATTCCAATACATTATAATCCAATACATTATTTTGTTGCTCAAATTATTTCAGCTTCGCCTCTTTCAGGTTGGCTCCTGTATCTTTAGGATGTATCCTCATCTTTTTGTTTTTTTTCTTTGATTGATTCCTTATTTCTGGCATGACAAGACGTTCCAGGTTTATCTTATATTTTCCCTATCCCAGTCATTTCTTGAAGGAGTCCTAGTTTTTTTTATTGGAGAATATTTGGAAACCACAATCTGTGTGCTGGGTGTGCTTATTACTAATGAGAGGTTACTACTTCTAAACGCTTTCAGTGGACAGAGCTGGGAAATATATGTATGTATAGTAACCAGCGTGTACACACATCTATAATTATTTCTGCATCTAGCTATTTGTGTATATACATTAAGATAAAATTGCATTCATGTTGATTTCTCCAATTCAAATCCAGTACAGCAGGGTTTGTTCAAGTCTTATCGCTTTGCTTATTGTAATGTCTTTTTCTGACACTGAGAAATCTGGCTCTCATGATGTAATTTATCTCCTTATTTCTTTAATCTTAATGTATATGTAAAGTGGTTTCAGAATCACTAACACAGACCTCTATGAGAAACAAATTTATCAACTAGCGTAGTGTAGTTTCAGTATCATGAACCCAGGCCTCCGTGATAAACAAATTTATCAACTAGAGTAGTGTTTATTATAATACTTTTTTTGTCTTTAGCTATATAATTTCCAGTCAAAATATCATTTTCAAAGTTACTTAGGTCAGATCTTCTTCAGTACCCAACCCTCAGTGAGGTTATATCATACCATTGTAATTCAGTTAGAGTTTTTTTCATTATCTACATTCCATCCCCTGCTTTCTTGGCCGATTTTAAAGAATTTTCATATAGTAATATTTACTTTTTAAAACGTAAAATTCTATGGGTGGTGACAAATGTATTTATCAAGATATTTATCAGATATTTATCAAACCAGTATCATATAGAAGAGTTCTATCACCGTAAAAATTCCCTCACAATAGTTTATCACTCTTTTCTTTTTCCAACCCCTGACAACTACTGATTGATTTTTCTGTTTTTTATAGTTTTTCCTTTTTAATCATGTCATATAAATGAAGTAATATAATAGGTTGCCTTTCAATCTAGCTTCTTTCACTTATGAAAATACACTTAAGGTCCATCTGTTTTGTTGCATGAATCAATGGCTCATTCCTTTTTATATTCCTGAGTAATAGTTCATTATATCTCTTACCTTAGTTTGTCCATCTATTCACTTATTAAAGGATTTCTACATTGTTTCCAGTTTAAGGTGATTATGGCTAAAGCTACTATAAACATTTGAATATGCGTGTGTGTGTGTGTGTGTGTGTGTGTGTATCTAGGTTTTCAATCCATTTGGGTAAATATCTAGAAGCATAATTGCTGGGTTGTATGTTAAGTCTATGTTTAACTTTATAAAAACTGCCAAAGTGCCTGTACCATTTTGCATATACCAACAATGAATGAACATTCTTGATGCCTCCCATCCTTGTTAGCATTTGGTATTGTCAGTTTTTAAGGCATTCATTTAATAATTTTAATAGATGTTTAGTGGTGGTATCTCATTTTGGCTTTAATTTGTATTTTTCTATTGAGAACTGACGTTGAGAATCCTTTCCTATGCTTTATTTTCCATCGCCATATCTTCTGTGGTGAAGTCTGTTTGTGTCTTTTGCCCACTTTTTAGTTGTGTTGTCTGTTTTCTTACTGTCGAGTTATAAGTGTTACAAATCTTTTGTCACATATATGACTTGCAGATATTTCTCCCAGTTTGTGGCTTTTCATTTTCTTAATGGTGTCATTGGCAGAACAAATGTTGTTCATTTTAACCAGGTCTAATTGATAAATTTTGTCTTTGTTGATCATGCTTTTGGTGTCATATCTAAAAATTCATAGACACACCTAACATCCCACAGATTTTCTGCTGTTTTCTTTTATAACTTTTATAATGTAAGTTTTACATTTAGGCTAATGATCCATCTAAGTAATTATTGTATTAATAATAAAATCTGTGACAAGGTTTATTTAATTTTTTGCAAGTGGTGGTCCAGGCATTCTAACATTTTGTTGAAAGGACTGTCATTTCTCCATTACATTGCCTTTAATCCTTTGTCAAAAATCAATTGGCTATATTTGTATGGTTCTATTTCTGTACTCTCTTATTTTGTTTCCTTCATCTGTATGTTTACTTTTTTTTGCTAATATCACACTGTTTTGATTAAAGTATCTTTATCATAAGTCTTGAAATTGGACGCTGTAACTTCAATTTTTTTTTTTCAGCGTTATTTTTGCTGCTAGAGTTTCTTTGCTATGCCATGTAAATTTTAGAATCAGCTTGTTGATATCTACAACTTCTTCCTGGAAATTTTATTGGAATTGTATTCAATCTATAGAAAATGTAGGGATTATCTCAGGTTCTGGCCTTAGTTACTGAAGTAAGAGATAAGGAGTAGATTTGAAGGGTAGAGAGGAAATGGGATCATTTAATCAGGTTAAGCTAATGGTCTCTGTGGTATATCTAGGAAGAAAGATGAACAACAGAAAGTTGAATATGTGATGATGTTTTATTCTGGTCTTTCCTTTTCAACTCACAATAATGGCCACTCAGTCAATGAAAGGTATCTATTCCGAAGGCATATTTTGCTTTTGGAAATGTAATTATATAAGGTAGAATAATATAGGGGCTTACGGATGCAAGGCAGTAGATTGCTCAGTAATACTTTTCTTTCTGTGCTGCTAGTTGAGGCTACCTTTCCCCTTTATCTTGTGCCTAGCAACACATGCTTCTCTCGGAATGGTCCTCTCAGTCTTAACATGGCCTGATCAACCTTCTCTGAACCTAGATCATGGAAGACCCAGAAGTAAGGACTCTCCCTTACTTGAGCCCAGATCTCAGTCCATTCTTGGGCAACTTCTCCCTCAGTCCTCACCCCTGTTATCCTGATTGAGATTAATCTCACTTACCATTCACTTTTCTAGGAAAACTTTATCCAAAAAAAATGTGTCACCAAAGACTGAATGTATTTATGTTCTCCTTAATGGAGTTAGAATGACTTTGCAAAGATGCACACCTAATCATGTCACCCTCCTGATTGAAAACCTTTTAAAGGCCTCCATTTCCCACTAGATGAAGTCCAGATTTCTCAACATTATGTGCAAGACTATTTGTGAGAGTCCCCTTGCTTTCCCCTCCAGGCTCATCTGTCATTAATAACACGCAGTGATCCAGTAAAACAAATTTTCCCTCACTTCTCAAGATTGTAGTAAGTGCTATTCCTAAGGGCTCCCATAGTCTCTCTCTGCTTGCCCCATTGGAGCATGTTTCTGAATTGTGATTTGTCTGTTTATTTGTCTGTATCTCCTCTGCACTGCATGTTCCCTATGGGCAGAGGCAGTGCCTTGTTCTCTGATACATCCTGCAGGAGGAGTCGCAGTGCCTGGAAGGTAAGTACTTTTTGAGTTAAAAACAAAAGAATGATCCAATTAATGCACGAAGAAAGGCATCACTGCATTTATTTTCAAAAGGTGCCTAATATTTATAGTGATTTTTTTATTATTATCCATGTCTTTGGGTTTTTCAGGATGTTGCCAATTCAGCAGTGCAGAGGCCATACACATAGAGAAACTGTAAGTTAAAATGCATTTTTATAGAACAAGACAACATTTTCAGTGCTTTCATTATATTACCTGACACAAAAAGAGAGTAATAATAGATCACCTGGCCACCTACATAATGAACCTGAGTTCTTCTTGTCAGAATGACCTTGTAGGACTATATAGAGTGATACTGCAACCACAACAGCAATTGAAGAAAGATCCAAAGCCCAGAACTTATAATAAATAGATGAGTCATAAATTGGAAGCAGGCATGTGTGGCACCCGTATTTAAAAGGAGCACAGAAATGAATTAAATAAGTAAAAATGAGATCTGGTAAATTGCCTGTCAGACAGCTGAGATCACTACAGCAAGCATAATCTTAGAATCATTATGATCCAATGCTGCATATATACAGCACTGAGACACAACACAAGTAATGCTAATTTCTTATATTTAATTAGAAATATTCTTATGTGAACTGAAAATTTATAGTTGCTTTAGGTTTCAAGGCCCAAAGGTATATACATACAATTTTCTCAAAGGCACAGTAGTCTCCACCCTTAAATGCATAATCAGATAGACAAACCCATATATGACACCTTTGAAAATACTTGACTACGTAATTGCTAAATTCCTATCTGTCTTAGTGGAATGGAAAGAGTGCAGCTTTGAGGCCACTAAAGGATAGTTTTTAAACCTGGTTTTACTGCATACTAGCTGTGTGATATTTGATGAGGGAATTTCACAACTAATCTTGGTTTTCTTATCTGCAAAATGGGAGAAAGTAGATCTACGTTAATGATCTAAGACAATGCTTGGATGCAAGTGCTAGACACATTTTCTGATCCAGAACAAGATGCCACAAAAAGAATCACAGCTGTTGCAACCATTTCTTGTAATTTTCTTTCCCTACTTGTTAGAAAGCAGAAATGTATTCTAACAGCAAAATTTCCTCTGAACATATTTGCATGGATAGTAAGAAAATGACATCAAGTGGGGGAAATTGAGTTAATTATTGAGTTAAAAACTGCGTTGAAATTAAGTTGAAGGTCTCATTCCTGTTACAGCTTCATCTATTTTCCTTTCTTTCTATTTCCTAGTCTTTTATATATACTGAGTATGTGACCTAGCCCGGGTGTTCAAACTACCCAGGGCACTTTCATGATATAATGAGGACTAAAATAAATCCTTAGATGTTCAGCCTTATTTGAAACAAGTGCTGTAGGTTCCTGATTCCTGCTATTAATAATTTTTTAGCTTAATGATTGGAGTTCTCTGAAATGTAAAATGTGAAACCAGTTGAAGCTACTGTTAGTTATTAACATTTTGGTTCAAATCAGTTCCCAGTTCTTTTTTGAGGGCTAATTTTAATAGAAAAATACCTGAGGCCTCTGGTTGAGAAGTAAGGGCCATCCTCTTGGAGAGAAACTGTCATTACTGATGACCAACAGCCCACTGTGATTACTGAGGATCGAGGCTGGTTCTACTAATGGTGGCATCCAGCACCGTGATGGATCTCTCCATTTGTGGCTATATTTTTATCCCATTTCAATAAGACACAGGCAAAAGTTGGCAAACACTTCTGGATTTGTCAATGAATTATGTTAGTATGTCACAGAAAAAAGGATAAAGCTGCCAATTTTCTCTGTTTTCTATCAGGTTTTCTCATGGTAGTATAGGTTTTTTTTTTAGAATGATTGGCAACAGACAGATATATTTCCCTATTTTGCTCTTGTCTGATCCATTTTTCAGGTAGATGTACATGTAAGTAATTACAATGTATATTTTATCATGTAACTTTGAGAGTATTGCATGCGTTAGGAGATCAGATTGGAATCAGAGTCTCCAGCACCTGGGCTTTGCACTTGAGTGATGTGTTCCATTTTTTAATAGCACTTTATTGTCTATTTATGTTGGTTAGTTGTTAGAGGTGACATACACATTTTCAAATCTCTAAATCTTCTTTTACCTGTGGTGACATCAAATACAATCATGTGGCGCATTATTAATGTCAACTGGTTATCTTATTATATTAGATAAAAGGGATTGTATTTTCTATGTATCGTAAATCTCCTAACATTCAATCATATATACATTTTAGTAAGGTATCAATGATATGTCACATATACTAATATATCACTCATTCTTGCTGTTTGTAAGTATTGAGGGCAAGATTGTCAATCTTGGAGAAAATAGAGTGTGTTATACAGGAATTACCAATGCTATTGTTTTCTAATTGGCTCAATATGTGAGAAAAGGGTAAATATAAAGATGCCATGAACAATATTTTTAGGGTTTCAATTGCATTTATTTGTTAAATTCTTTATTTTAATGAAGACATTCTTCTTCAATAAAGACCAATAACATCTATGTGTAAAAATTATATTTTTAATAAATTTATTGTAGTTTTCTTCTTGTATTTCATAGCTGGGATACAGATAATAGCACTATTGTGTATATTGCTATTACAGTCAAGAAATAAGATCTTCAACAAAGCGTGCTTTTTATTTTTAACCATGGGAGAGTATTTATGAATTTGCTGATTATTCTTTCATTCCTGTAATCTGAGCTTGAAATCCATCATTTTATCTAGGAATCTTGAGCAAATAATTTTAAAAGTAATTTGCTGTGCACAAATAAAATAACTTGCTCTTTCTTTAATAATTAGTAAGCCAACTTTTAGGTATTTTTCTCTGTTTGAAAAGCTTATTCAATTGATCTCAGTCCTGTTTCAGTGTCTCTGCCAAACTGTAAAAGCTAGAATTTGCCATTAAACTGTGATTGGCCTTGTGAAGGAAGATGGTAGACGTGTACAGTAGATGTTCCTGAGAACATCTTTATAAGGCGTTCTGTTTCTTGTACAGTAGATGTTCCTGAGAACACCTTTATGAAGTCTTCTGTTTCTTGTAAGAAAGATTAAGTATTTTATAACCTGCTTCTATGCAGAATGCCTATGGCTCAAATTTAGTGTGCTAGGATTGTGTAGTTGGAATATTTACAAAGCACATGATGATGACTGATATTTTATACATTTGGAGGTAACACTCTTCAAATCTATGTGGATAATACTAATTTTAGCCTTACATTATGAACCACTGGGTCTTTGTAGAAACAATGCAGTATAAATATTAGGTTGGTGCAAAAGTAATGGCAAAGACCACAATTATTTTTGCACCAACCTAATATCTTCTAGATGTAGACAATAAAAAATAGCTATTCTCGCTCAGATTCTTACTTGTATTTTATATATAGTAATATCATGTAGGTATATGGTTTAATATGGATCTTGGAGAATACCTTAGTATTTTCATAGAATCATGGTGTGATAAAACCATGTTATTTGGCATCTGAAAGATTGTGCTTATTCATAGCTCTACCACTCACTATGTTAGTAAGTTATTTAAATTTTCTGAATCTCCGTAAAAGTGAAGATAATACAATCAAGCTCATGTGAGTGTAAATAAAACTATGCATGTTAAAATACTAGTATAGTGCCTGGTAAATAATAGGTGCTCACTATCAGTAGTTTTTGATATTGCAGTTTTAAAAGAAATATCTTAGAGTTTCTGGGGACTTGCAAGCTCTTCGTGATGGATTTTAAATTTAGTGTTTTATTTAAAAGATAATATGCAGAAATTAGAAAGGCATAGTGTATAACCTGTTATTAGCATACTGTTTAGTGTATATGTTAGCATTTGTGTTTACAATTATATTAGTGCTAAGTGAGAGCCAAATCACGTCATTGCAGAATGCAAGAATGAAGGATTCACAGTAATTTGAATATTCTGTATTGGAGGCAAAGTAGAAACAATCATAAGAAAATTTAATTTACATTTTTATCATTTAAAAGTGCTGTTTCCTGATTTTCTTTTCTTTCCTTTTCTTTTCTTTCTTTTTTTTTTTTTTGTTTTTCTTTGACACAGAGTCTTACTCTGTCACTCAGGCTGGAGTGCAGCGGTGCAATCTCAGCTCACTGCAACCTCCACTTACGGGTTCAAGTGATTCTCCCGTCTCAGCTTCCCGAGTAGCTGGGATTACAGGCGTGTGCCACCATGTCCGGCTGATTTTTGTATTTTTAGTAGAGACAGGGTTTCACCACATTGGCCAGGCTGGTCTTGAACTCCTGACCTCATGTGATCCGTTCCCCTCAGCCTCCCAAAGTGCTGGGATTACAGGCGTGAGCCACCACGTCTGGCCCTGATTTTTTTTAACAGTCTGATGACAAAACTAAAACTATTTCTATCAACGTTTAAAATAGTTGAAAACTGACATCAGCTATTATTTTCTCATCCTCAAACTCCGTTAATCATTAGATAACCACTTATTATATTTTAATAAAATCGAAAACCTTTATAATCAAATATTTGCAATGTTATGAAGTGATACTTCATTAAAACTTCATTTGTACTATTTTGTACAATATGCATATATAATGTTTTGAAAATTAATGTAGTTTTGCCTTTTTTTGAATAGAAGACAAATATTTATTAATATTCTTTGACACAGTAATTATTACAGAAGCATATTTGTTTCATTTGATTTAAATTGTCTATGATGTTCCTTTATAGATTTATGTCAAAATAATAGAAATAATAACTAATGTCCAAGATGGCCTTAACATTCCCCTCAGCTTGAACAAACTTTGGACTGGTTTCTTCCTCTTTAGATGGGGGCTATTTCCTTTACTTCTCTTTTCTTAGAGCATGTTTTTTATTCTTTTTTTTTTTAATTATATTTTCAGTTCTAGGGTACAGGTGCACAATGTGCAGGTTTGTTACATATGTATACATGTGCCATGTTGGTGTGCTGCACCCAGTAACTAATCATTTACATTAAGTATATTTCCTAATGCTATCCCTCCCCTCTCCCCCCACCCCACAACAGGCCCTGGTGCATGATGTTCCCCACACTGTGCCCAAGTGTTCTCGTGGTTCAGTTCCCACTTACGAGTGAGAACATGCGGTGTTTGGTTTTCTGTCCTTGCGATAGTTTGCTCAGAATGATGGTTTTCAGCTTCATCCATGTCCCTACAAAGGACGTGAACTCAGATGCCAGGAACAATTTCTAAAAATGCATGCTAACACCTCAAATCAAGCTATACAAGTAATTAGCCAGGGAATAATTGGTATTTTTGTAGTCCCTGATTTGCTATTTTATTTTCAGTCAGTTAGTTTTCATATGAAACTTAGATATTAAGTTTAATTCTGCAGAAAAATTAGTGATTAATATTTCCTATATCACAGAAGAATGAGAATTTTATCATTTTCAAGCCTGTAAATAGTTTTCTATTCTTCTCCTTTTTCCCTCTCCCTGCAACACACACCCACATCACACCCATTGCTTCCCAACACATACCCCACAACCCCCACTCACCTCAAGAATGGAGTCTCAGATGTCTTCTTGGGATGTTTGGAGATTTGGGTGAACACAAATGTCTCCAGAATTGCATAGGACACACTGTTAGATGAACTTTTCAAATCAATAGGGAGTTGGGGGCAATCTCACTTTTCTGATGTACAGGTTCTTGATCCTTTTTGGGAAGAATAAATGACATCCCCAGGGCACAGATTGTGGGTGCCTATTTCATGCTAACAGGAAATTCCTCAGTTACCTTATATTAGTATTATCATTTTTGAGACAGTCTTGCTCTGTCACCCAGGCTGGAGTGCAGTGGCATAATCTTGGCTCACTGCAATCTCTGCCTTTAGGGTTCAAGCAGTCTCCCGCCTTGGCCCCCAAATAGCTGAGATTATAGGCATGTGCCACAAGGACTAGCAAATTTTTGTATTTTTAGTGGAGATGGGGACTCTTCATGTTGCCCAGGCTGGTCTTGAACTCCTGAGCTCAGGTAGTCTGCCTGCCTTGGCTTCCCAAAGTGCTGGGATTACAGGTGCGAACCACCGCACCTGGCCAGGTCACCTGGTATTCTAGGCATTGTATTTTGCAGAAAAGTTATTTATCCAAAGTTATCACTTACCATTGTCAACCAACATTTATTTGGCACCTACATTTATCCAGGCAGATGATGACAGATCTGAGATTCAAACACAGCTAAACTCATTCCATAATGTTTTCTATTAGCTGATCGAATGTAATCACTCCCTCTTTTGAAGTACTTTTCTAAAATTATGTATTCATTTATTATGGAATATAGCATATGCTATCTTATCATCATTGAAACACTTGTATTTTGTCCTCTTGTAGGTAATACACTTTTTGAGGGAAAGACCTTCTCTTATTCATTTATATCTCTCTCCCTACTTGGAGCCTTCTAGACTGTCTTTTTTTTTTTAATACAAAGAAACATAATTAACAATATGCCATGTGGCTCCAACATCTAAATATCTGTTTATATATTTCTTCTCTTAGTAAAAGGATTATCCCTGTTAGAGAAAACCAAAGAGGGTTTTCTCTATCTCCAAATCTCTTTTGAATTCATCCTTTTCCTAGCCAGTCCCTTCCTTCATCATTTGTCATCTGGACTAGTACAGTGGTCCAGAGGTGTCTCAATGCCCGAAGCCTGTCTCTCCCGTTTAATCTTTCCTGGCAGAACCATTGTCATAAGCCTTTTCACAAACTGTCCCACCACCGCCACTGTGGCCTCATCCCTACTCCCACCTGCTAGGTATCTCATTCAACCAAGTTGTTCCCTTACCTTGAATGTGCCATGTTCTTTCTTGGCTCTGTATGTTGTCTCTCATTCTTTTGTTTTCCAGGTAAGCTCTTTTCTGTTTATTGATTTATATATCCTGGAGAACCTTCTCTTTCTTCAAGTCTCCAGTCAAATGCCATTGCTTCTTAGACACTCTCGTAGATGCTTACCCCCATCCTCATTCTCAGACTGTGTCTTCAATGCTTTCTTCTCTTTTCATATTTCTGTGGTATCTTAACAAAGTACCACAGACTACATGACTTAAACAACAGAAATTTATTTTCTCACAGTTCTGGAGGCTGAAAGTCCAAGATCAAGGTTCCAGTGGGGTTCAGTTTCTGGTGAGGGCTACCCCTGACTTGCAGGTGACTGCTTTGTCCTCATATACACATGTCTTATCAGTTTGGAGCCCCATCCTTGTAACCTCATTAATCTTAATTAGCTCCTAAAGACCCCATCTCCAAACCCAGTCACATGGAGAGTTAAGCTTTAGCATATGAATGGGGAGGGGGGAGTTACACAATTGCACAGCAATTTGAATATATTTTATTTAAGTATTATTCATGTTGAATACTTTTGCTTGTCTCTTAGTGTCACTAAAAAAGGAACATTTTTTAAAAACATTTTAAAGTACAAGGGCAGAGTTTGATTATGTTTGCCCTCTTTATTACAGAGCTGTCACACAGAGGGTGAACAAGGATTGTCAGGATGTGACTGTGGAAGCCAGGAACTTGAATGACATGTGATTTATATTATGTATTTATTTCTCCCCCACTACCATTCCTTGGGTATACTGTTTTTTCCACCTTCAATCTGAAAAATTATAGAAATTTAAAAAGTCAAGGTAATCATTAATGAACAGTGTCATTAGAGTGATACCAAATTTCAACTTCCAATGGCATATGTGACACTGTAGAGATCAATGTGATCTGAAATTTTACTGACAGTTTTTTATTGCTATCTCTCTTTAAAATGATCTGATTGGGTTTTCCTGAAAATAATCATCTAGAAGCACTGCAATATCCATATTGTTACCCCCATCTTTTATCCATATTGATTAAGCTATCTTTCCTGAGATTAAATTTACAAAATAGATTTAACAAGTTTTGGTGAAGTTATATAGCCTCCTAATTATGCAGTTGTTACTTCTAATATTACCTAAGAAATATGTTTGAATGGAACCACTGAATTAAAGTCTTGGAAGAATTTTATTTAGTCTAGGGCTGATTGCATTTTAATTTTTATAAACATTTGCTAGTTGTCAATACTCACTTTTACTTCTTGAAAGACTTAATATTCATTCCGGGACCCTAAAGCTAGACAAAGGAATAAAATATTACAGAAAATTCTGTCCTCCTTTAAAAGTATTATTGTTCATAGGTGATTACGGTGTTTGACCACATAACCCTGTAACATACAAGGGCCCCTGGCCGTCAGTATTTGGTTAGATCCTTGCCAATACTCCATAGAATAACCCATTTCAACGAAGATCGTTGAGTGTCTAGGTGCCATGTAAGGAGCAAGATTGGGAACACAAAGACAAAGAAAGCATTTTCAGATTATGAGACCGAAACGCTGCCCACTGCACTAAGAGCGGCTCTAAATAAAGCGTTTTCTTAAGGAGCGTGGTACCTACAGTGGGAGACAGATATGTAAACAAATCACAAGACTGCAAGGCATCTCTTTACGGGTCTGAAAGCAGGTCAGTAGCTCAAGAGAGGACAGAAGCAAACTCTAGCTAGAGAGGAGAAAAAATGCATCTTATTTGGTGAAGGACAAAGCAATGTGATTCAGTACTAGAAAAAGAAAGTATAAAATGAGAATATGGTGAGAACAGATTCTCAAAAGAATAACATAATCCCAGGACATTGCTGGATAAATTTGGGAAGGGAAATCATAGAGGAGTTTGCAAAGATAAGGAGGCATAGAGAAGCACAATTATATAAAATGAAGTCAGATATGGGAACCACTGAAATGAGGGCTAGGTTTTAGGAGAGAAATATATATATGTGTGTGTGTTCTGGAAAGCAGCAACTGTGCTACTGAAACACAGCTATTATTCTAAGTGCACAGAGATCCATAGCAGTGTTTCCGCAGGCATAGATGAAGGCCAAGTACTCCTGTGACTTGGAGAGTCCCAAGGCTCATCCTTAGCAGAAAAGGTTTCAGCAGATAAAGATTTTATGAACTAAAAACATTGTCATAATCCTAGATAATAACAAACACAGCAAATTAATATTTCCTTCACATGTCAAATAAGTGAGTAAGAGCTTTCATTCCTAATCAGGAACATACCTGCCTATGGTGTTATTCAGAAAGCCCCCCATTCCTTTGAAATGCACATCTTTTCAAAGTTCAGACAAAGGAAGCTGAGATTGTTTTCAATTCTTCCCTAAGTAGTGGAACTTTGCAACTCACGCCCTTCTCCACTAAGCTCATTGCCATATGTGCCCTTGGAAATTAAATCCTTTCATAGTTTGACTTTTTCTTGAATGTAGACCCTTTAGAATTAGAAAACCACAATTTTAACAAAGTTATCCTCACCTTCTAAAGCAGAAAGATGTGATCAAGTTAACTATTGTAGATTGGAAATGTTAGGGCCAGTCCTCCCTGTAGAGGGAGCTGAATGTGGACATAATCAGAGCTCCTTGTGACCTGCTTTCAGACGTGTAGAAAGTACACAGCTGCGGGCCGTACTGCAAAGGTCTCAGGTGATGCTTGGGAGCAGGAGCACTGTGGGGGGACAGATGGGATCTGAGCCAGCCAAGCGACACCACCAGAGGAACTCTCCAGGTCTGTTATCACCTGGGCTATTTAACTTTGTGTGCTTTAAATAAGGTCCACAAAGATTTCAGACCCAGAAGTCAGGGAGGGGTATGAAGCGAAAGAGAGGGAGATTCTTCTGCTTCTAGGCAGGTTAGTCCAGTAACTGAATAAAATATTCTTAAGCTTTTATGTGTCAGGTATTATATTAGGCAATGGGAGGAAAACAACAAATATGACAAGAGTTTCTACCCTCAAGTGTCTTATGTTGAGTCCACCTATGAACTACATAGATGAGAAACTAAACAATTACATAGCTGTTTAAAAGGCAAAATACAGGACTCCGGGAGATCAACTAAGTGAGACTTTTAATTGAGGCTTTGGGTCATGAGAGAAGCTTTCCTAAAGATAGTGTCATCTAAGACAAGACTTAAGTCATGAGGTACAGTTAGTCAGAAAAATGTGGAAAGAGGGTCCTAAGCAAGTCAAAGACAAAGAGGGGAAGAGGCTTACTGCAAATAGACCAAGGTGGCTGGAGCCCAGAGTGGATGTGAAGGTCAAGCCTGGGTCTTCCAGTTTCTTGCATGTGTAACTTTTCTCCTTAAAAGAAAGCTAGGAAGGGCCGGGCGTGGTGGCTCATGCCTGTAATCCCAGTACTTTGGGAGACTGAGGTGGGCGGATCATGAGGTCAACAGATCAAGACCAGCCTGGTCAACATGGTGAGACCATGTCTCTACTAAAGATACAAAAATTAGATGGCTGTGGTGGTGGGCACCTGTAGTCCCAACTACTCGGGAGGCTGACCAGGAGAATCACTTGAACCTGGGAGGCGGAGGTTGCAGTGAGCTGAGACCAGCTCACTGCACTCCACCCTGGGTGACAGAGCGAGTCTCCATCTCAAAAAAAAAAAAAAAAAAAAAAAAAAAAAAAAGCTAGGAAGGCCTGCCTTTGGGTGTTGATGACTGAACATGAGATGAGAATTGGATCTGGTATGCATAAATCAGAATGCTTTAACAGGTCAGGCGGACACAGAGAAAGGCAGCATACTTATTCTAAGACAAACTCTTTAAAAGAAAATGAGCCTCACAAGTCAAGAAGATCAAAAAAAGTCAACTCTGAAGACCAGGATAGTGAATGGGAAATGGAGGAAAATTCAGTAACCTAAAGGACAGAGGGTGAGAGTGGGAATAGGTCAGGAACAACAGCAAAGGGTTTGGTGAGATTCCTACAATCATTGCCTTCACATGTTCGGCTAATGGGATGACAGGTTTAGACCCTATATGTGTGCCAAGCTAGCTAATGATTGAGAGTGAAGTTTTGAGACTTTCTATTATTCATGGAGACAGTATTTTGTGAAAAGGCTTTTATTTTGTGCACTTAAGAGAAGACATCTATTTCCTTGGAAGGAGGAATGTTTTTAAAGGATCCACTTCATGTCTTTATATGCTTTTTTATTTTAACCTTTAAATAAAATGACAAGATAAATGGGGAGAAATCTGCATGTATAGGTTATTCTTAAATCAGTTTTTGTATGCATAGATGAATTTATTAATTCTTTTATAAAACAGTTCCAACCACACTGTTTTACATGCTGGAGATAAGTGAAGCTTGTACCTTAGTGGGTAAGAAAGACGTGTACCAAATTAATAATTTTGTTTACATATTTATATATTAAACTGTTATAAAAAATGACATAGGACAATGGGATGGACACTGAGGGGTAGCTATGAGTAAGGTGATACAACCAGCCACTGACGGATCTAGAGGAAGTGTTCCAGGCACTGAGAATGGTGAGTGCAAGTGGCCTAGGCAGGGAACAAGTTTGAGAAGTGTCAGGGCTTTTCAAAAGGCCAGGAGAATTGTAGAGCAGGCAAAGCAGGGAGATTGTGGAGAATCTCATAGGCAACGGGGTTTTATTCTAGGAGTAGTGGGAAATTACTGAAAGCTTTTAAGCAAGATTTGCTATGATATGATTTGTGCTTGCATGTGTTACAAAGCAAACTTATGCAGGAAAAGTGGAAGCTGGAAACAAGCTAGATATCCATTACAGTGGTTCGGTTGAGATAGGCGATGGTCTTAACCAGTTGCAGTCTTACAGTAGAGATGGTAAATCCTGACTTCACTCTTTATAAGATACCAGAGGCTGGGAAAATTAACTACCTTATTTGAGTCTCTAATTCTTTCCCTATAGCATAGCATACAATACTGTCCCTTGTAGAGATGTGGTGACTGTTAAATAAATAAGATGTGTTAAAGTTGTAGAACAGTGTCTGGCAAACAGCAGATTTGAATCTGCATTCATTCCTCCCCTAAGCAGGCATTCTTATTTACCTTCTCACAGAATTTGCAGGTTTGTCATGGAGAAAATGCCTCCTGAAGCGGAGTTGTAGTCAAGAGGACACTAAGAAGAGCCACAATAACTGTGGACCTTCTCCCCAAGATTTCCAGAAACTTGGCTCATCTAGCCATTTACTACAAACATTTTCATGAATAAATTAAATAAGAAGCTATGACTCAAGAAGAAATCAGAAATTCTGAGAGTATAATTGGAATTCACTCAAGCGCCTAATTTACAAAGTGGAAACACTGTGGCCTAGAGTAGTTTTGATAGCATACCAGTAAACAAACAACTAGTTAATCCTGGCTGGGCACAGTGGCTCATGCCTGTAATCCCAGCACTTTGGGAGGCTGAGGTGGGCAGATCACCTAAGGTCAGGAGTTTGAGACCAGCCCGGCCAGGTGGTGAAAGCCCATCTCTACTAAAAATACAAAAATTAGCCTGGCATGGTGGTGGGCACCTGTAATCCCAGCTACTCATGAGGCTGAGGCTGGAGAATTGCTTGAACCTGGGAGGTGGAGGTTGCGTGAGCTGAGATCACGCCACTGCACTCTAGCCTGGGTGATAGAGTGAGACTCAATCTCAAACAAACAAACAAAAAAATCCAGATCCTACACAAAAAAAACACACTGTTAGAGACTAGTACAACTCAATAAATTTTGATTAAGCTGCTACATATGCTTAGTAGTGCGCTAAATAATATTTCCCTCCAGCCAAACGCCAAGCTGTTCACTTACTCTTATTTAAAATATTTCTTCATAGACACTAAATCTGTAATGGTGTTTCCAGACCACAAATACTTCTCCGCTGATTGCCACTCATCAGCCCTGGACGACCACCTGGTCATCACTGTGGGTGCTGTGTCACATGCTCCATTCTGTTCCATCTGGTCTCAACTAGAATAAGCACTGCAAAAACACCAAGTGATGGGCAGCATGTAACATAATTTCTAGAGTGTCTTCTTAAAATAAAGATATTTCGACTGACATTGAGGTTTTTAAGCATTTTAATTTTAGCATTTTGTTCAAGATTGGTTTGGGAGGAATGTGATCTCCAGGGGACATCCCTGCCTTGACCTGGAATCAACTTGGCATTTGACCTAAAATGAACACAGCCTCCCACCAGGGTAGTTACTCCTATGGACAAATTTTAATCAAACAACTTATTTGCTTGAAAATTCCTGTTATTTGGAAGTTAACATCCTGGTTGTCCAGGAGGACCTTGATTTAGTGGTAAGGGGGATTAGCTGCCCACCCATTCTCACTCCAGTAGCATATGTTGGAGGAGTGCTGCTGGGAGTGGGTATAACTTAGCAACTGGTTGATATTTTCTCCATACTGTATATCTCAGAAAATCTCAAACAAACAAACAGTGCCCATTAGAAAGAAGTTATTGAGCACACATATCTAGGCTGAACATTAGGCTTTATTCAGAAACCAATCAATAAGTGTCAAAGTAGTGTTTACTTGTAACAACTTGGTGGCATAAGCATTCACTATGCATCATGCTTTTAAAGCCTCCCAGCTGAGATGGATGGGATGGTTAGAGTGGCTGGGGACTTGCTTCTGTCTTTATAGTTTCATCATCGAGTAGGGAAGCTGAGAATTATTCACCCAGCATCCATGATTTTTGCCCTTAGCACAGATGCTCGACACCATGGAGAAGCATTTTCTTTTTGTGAATAATTTACATCTATATGCAAGCTGTTTTGTTTTGTTTTTCCATAGGTTAGTAGATTATTTCTGCAAATATGGAAACACAGCTCCAGCACAGCTGGCAAAAGTCTTGCCAGTGTCATAGCTTTGCAACTCCTCGGACTCTGAGGTTGAAGGAAACATGCTTTTGAACCATTGTATTGAATCCGTTTCTCCAATAACATTTGCTGGATGATCGTAAACCTATTAATGAGAAAATGGGTCCAGAAATGAAATTCTGCACACCTCCCTCCCAAAAAAAAATCTCTTGGAAGGATTCTGTGTTTCCCTCAGTGAATCTTGTCAAAGAAAACCTCTTGGCTGTCTTCTTTGTAAACTGGTCCAACAAACAGGAAGAGAAATAAAAAGTACAATGTCAGCACTTTCAGCTTTAGGCATTATGTCTTGATTCCCTTGGTACTCATAGTACAAAAGAACCAGTTTTCTAACTTGTTGAAATTCTTCTACTTTATTATCCCCAGTGTTGGCCAGCATTTCTGGCATTTCATTGCCTTCAAACTGTTAAAGCTAAACAGTAACCTCTTCATAAAATGAGATCCTTTTGCTTGAAGATCTCCTTTGGCACTTCAGGATATTTTTGCAAGTCACTTCCTGGCAATTTTTAAATCTATTGTTTCCAAACTCAACCTCCCCAGTGAAGCACATAATGTCTTTGGCATGCATCCTCATCAAGGTCTCAGTAAACACAAAACAATGTTAGGTGTAGATAAAGTAGGAATTTGCATACTTGGAGTGATTTAAGGGCATCATCACCTATCAGTATCTTCATATAATTTTTTTCTTGTTGACTGATATTTCCATCATTACAGAAGTATTATTTCTGTTGGAGTAGTCTACCTTTTTATATGGATTAGTTCATCATATGTTAAATAATCCAACTAGTCTTGATAAAATGGAATACAAAAAAAAGCAAGGTGGAAAGTGTGAAGAGTTTAAAATTAAAAATAGTACAACTAGGCTCTCTATTCAGTAGTGTCACCAACTGGCTGGGTGACCTTGTGTGAGTAAGTACTGACCCCTCTGGCCATCTACAAAATCAAGGTTGTGAACAAGGGGAGTGTCAAGGTTCTCATCAGTGTGATGAGAATGTGCATGAGATGAGCCAGAAGCAGGGCTCACTGACAGGACACAGCCTGTTAGCAGTTTTGATGGGTGTTTTGGGACTCAGTGTCCACACTTGATTACTGCACCCTGAAGAAAGACGCTCTAATGAAGAGAAAAGTCGCAGTGAAGGAAAGACATTAAAGGTAATGGACAATTATTCATTGTCCAGTTCAGCAACTGTTTATTGAGCACCTAGTATGTGTGAAACACCATGCTAAGTAATAGGGATACAAAGATGAACCCGAGAGAGTCCCTGCATCAAAGAGATTAAAGAGAACCTTACAAAAATGCATTGTAACAAAATATTATTGCCACACATTAAGCCAGTTCTATGTTCCCCATGCTGTACAAGCCTGGAGGAGGAATCACCGGTAGATGCCTGGAGAAAATGACAACTGGACTAAGTCTAGCAGGTAAAGCAGAAGTTATCAAGAACCACAGGGTAGTGAAAGAATATGCCAGGAGAGCATTCCATGGAGAGGAAGGAGCCAAAGCCAAGTTGTGAAGATGTAAAAAGCACAATGTATGTGAGAAGCAGCCTTCTGACAATAAACTTATGGTTTAGCAGATTAGCTCCTGGGCACAAGACACCATGGTTTTGAGGGTAGGAAGGAGAAGAAAAAAAATACTCTTTTAAAAAATGTTCTCAGTTCTAGTGGGCATCATCATGTATGTTTCTGCTATTTTACTTCCCAGGCCTCAAAGTCATTAACTCCTAATTTTCAGTGTATGAATGGAAGAGTTAGTCACATATTAAAGTCTCCAAATCCTTTTATCCAATTTATAGATGGTAGTGTTCATCTGAAGAATTAGGACATACTTTTAAATCCTTGGTTTGCCTCTGAATTCCTAGACAATGAAGCCAGAGATAAGATTTAACTGAGATAGAAACCAGGGCTCATTTCCCTGATTTTAATACTCTACTTGTCACTACACAAATATCAGTTTAATTCACACTTAAATATTTAATAGCCTCTAATCATATTAAAAGCATTTAAATTTGCAGCTGAACTTTCATTTCACCTCTACTGCACAGAGAAATTAAAAAGTCAGTTTCCAGATGGCTGCATCATTCAGTGTGTGCTCTCAGAGGTGGCCTGGTTAATCTGGAATTCAGAGTCTGTGGAATGTGCTGGGAGAGATCAGATTTCAATGTCCCAGGTATTCCTGAATCCCGTAGCTCGCCGATGCAGGGATTAGCTAGCCAATCTATTTCTATTTCAGAATTTACTGTGTGCCCAGCACTGTACTAGACACAAGTGAGACCCAATAATATCTTATTATCTCTAGTACACAGTATTTTTCTTGTTACAGGGAAGGCAAGCCAACTTTACTCACATTAAGTGATTAGCCAAAAATTGGGAAACATAGTTTTGGTGGACTGCTGTGTAATATCACTTAGTTTTTGTTTTTGTTTTGTTTTTTGTTTTTGAGATGGAGTCTTGCTCTGTCACCAGGCTGTAGTACAGTGGCGTGATCTCGGCTCACTGCAATCTCCGCCTCCTGGGTTGCAGTGATTCTCGTGTCTCAGCCTCCCAAGTAGCTGGGATTACAGGCACATGCCCCCACACCCAGCTAATTTTTGTATTTTTAGTAGAGATGGGGTTTCACCATGTTGGCCAGGATGGTCTCGATCTCTTGACCTTGCAATCCACCTGTTTTAGCCTCCAAAAGTGCTGGGATTACAGGCGTGAGCCACCACACCCAGCCTATCCCTTTTTTTTTTCAAGTATCTTTCACTGGCTGGTGAGAAGCCCATGACAGGAACAGAAAAACGAAATAGGACAGCTATAAACTGTTTTGCACACTGAATCTGAGCCAAGGGGAGTCTGAAGTTATCAGGAAGTAATGTGAGTTTTCCTGGTTGAGAAGTGAGGTCAGTCTTTAGATGTTGGTGGAAGGGATGGACTACAAAAGGCACCTTTGGCATCCCCTGATACCACTATCTCTCAAGTTCTATTTTTAAAATGTCTACTATTAAAAATGTCCAAAGTGAATTATTTGGGACTATTCACTGAATCATATATTTAATAAATATATTTTAGTGCACTCTTAAAAATGCCACGGGTTGAAAATGCCAACATGATAAACATAATATTTAGCATCGAGAATCTTACATTCTAGTAGGTGTGGAAGACAAATACACAGTAAGCCCAGTACAGTGTGAAAAGCACTACAATAAACACACAGTACCAGGTGTGATAATGCAGAGGGGAATGTCTCCTAAACCTGCCTAGTCAGTCACAGATGCTGATCACCTTACAGGTGATATGATGCTTAATCTGCGAATAATTAAGCGGAGAAAAGTTTTCTAGGCTGAGAAGTGAGTGGGTTGAGACATACTCTAGAAGTTAGTTTAGAATGGCTGAGATGTAGGTATTTGGGGGTGTAGTAAAGATGAGGATGGAAACCACGCAGGAAGGGGCCATGTCATGATGACAGCACTAATACCCTTCTGAGAAGCAAATTTTGGGAGAAGAAATAAACATGAATCAATTACCTTCCACTTACGCTTTGTACCAAATCATTGACCAAATATATTGACTTCTGTTAAATCAATGGCACACAGGATAGTTATGTTTCTATGTAACCTTTGAAAAACTACAAGACGTTGGTTACAGGGATTTGGTAAGGCTTACATACTCAGGGTGCCAGCTGAAGACACTGGGCCCCTTGGGTCTAAGATGAATTGTGTTTCCATAATAAAGGAATGCTTCCTTTATTATTGAAAGCATTTATTTATCGTGCAAGCATTTTATAAAATAGACACTAATTCCCCTAATAGGAAAGTTTCTATTGGTAAGCCACTCCTCCACTTATTCATTAATTTAACATGAATTCTTTTAACGTCCAGTCTATCCTGGGCTCCAAGATGCAAGATGTAGGACTTTGGGAACCTCATCCCAAATCACTGCAAACATATGGCAGAGCTCCTGGCTGGGCTCCCTGCTCTGTCATCTCACTTTCTCCCTCTTCAGCATTTTATCTAGGTCCCCACTCCCCAATTACTGCTGGCAGCTCCAAGGAACTTTGTCCATCTCTATGCCCTGGGTTACACAGAACAAAAATTAAAAGGTAAATAATATATAGCTCTTTCATTCAAGAAGTTCATTTCCTAGGATAAAGAATAAATGTACAAAGTGGAAATCCTGGTACAAAATGATTGGAGCTATAAAAATGTACGGGATGAATTAGAAGGCAGGTAGAGACCATGGAGGCAGTGAGACCAGCCAGCAAGCTGCTGAACTAGTCAGGAGGGAAGGGGAGAGAAGAGGTGAAGGTGGACAGAACAGGGAAGACTTCAGATTTTGGATTTGTTCTGCTATGTAGATTGTGGCCATGACTCGATGCTTATTAAGGCATGGATCACATTTGCCTTCTGGTGACTTCTTTAGCCAAATGCCAGAATGTTAAATCACAAGGGATAGAAATCAGCAGCAGATTTTTCAATGTTTTCCTCCAAATATTGTCGAGCCATGAGGTCTACGTTTACAGAGGAACTGGGGAAGTTACTAGGACTTGCTGATGGAAAATACAAAGATCAGATCGGGAGTCTACTATAGTTGCAGTTTGAGATACTGAACATCTCACAGCCACAGAGTTGTGTTTTTTTTTTTTTTTTTTTTTTGTACAATTTTGAGCTGCTCTATTACTCAGTTGATGGCAGGGGAGGAAGACTCATTACCCTGGGGAATTTACTCTCTCTTATTTTACCTTCTCAAAATCAAAATTATAAAGTGGGAATTAATGCAACACAATGCAACATACCATATGCAACACAATGGAACCAAGCCTCCACCATTTGCTAAACATTCTCTTGCACATAACACCTAAGTCACAGCTTGCCAGTGCTGGATGGCGTAGTCTTTTGTTCTATCTTAGTTGTGTAGCATTTTTTTTTTCTTTTCTGGTGTTTAACAGTTCCACTTAAGTACTACTTTAGTGGGAAGAGAAATCTTTGAATTTCACCAGCCTGTAACTCATACACCTAGATTCATTTTAGTCCTGGCAAGAGCAGTTGGTTCATCTTTAGCACAGGCTGTAACAGGAAGATGATCTACTTGTTCATCAGGTACACTATTGTTTTCATCAATGGATTGCCTTTTTAAAATTAAACACTTAGCAGTGTGGTCTCATACCCTTTCTTCTCTGCTAGTTTCTCTTCTCAGTTTTTCACACATTTTAATATAACAGAATCAGAAATACGCCGAAATAGACATGATTGTGCTTTCGATGCTACTGCATAGGAGTATTTCCAAGTTTGTCATAAAATGTCATAAATGACACGGGCACTACCAAGAAGCATTTCAATTCATTTACATTTAATGAACAGTTATTTTTCATAAATCATGCTTTCCCAAGTAAACTTCCTGATGAATCACCAAGCTTTTGTATCATAATTCAAATACCCTCTGTAATGAGGACAGCTTGCAGCAAAACTGCATTGGGATTAAAAATGTTGTTTTTCTACCATCTTGTGATGGAGCTTTTATTGATAATCTTACTGTTATTAAAATGAATAGTTAGTATAATTATTATGTATTTCTAAATTCTTTAGTCAATAAAAATTACCTCTTATTTTTGCACAATGGCAATGTCAAGTATTCCTGGGTTTTTGTATAATTTCATAAAATCTCTTCATTATGTATTGTTTTATAGTCTATGAAAATTGTTACTAGTCTGCTGCCGATCGCTTCCATCTAAAAACAAATAAAACAAAAAATTGAGGAGAATCATGCAACAATGGCATATAGAATTTAGCAATTTAGGGTGTGTGTTACTCAGCAGAAAACAGGCTGGAGGGTTGAAGCAGATAATATGGAAAATAAGTAAACAACTGATTAAATTCCCCTCATATTTTTATGATAGCTTTGCTTTTAGCAAAATAAGTTTTCTGTTTGTGTTTTCTTGATGTATTTTTTTGAGGGGAAGAAACTGCTAGCATCTTTATTCATGTTGGAATATCCTGTAGTGAAATTCAGTGTCACTAGTTTGGTTTTCCATATTTTGACCAGATGTCAGTTCGCTAGTTGGAAGGTTCTCTGTGTGTAGTATTTGGCCCATTGACATTTCTGAAGGCTTTGCTTATGTAGTGTAAGAGTCACTAATTGAAAATTGGAATACCATGCGTGAGAATCTCTTTAGTAAATATTTACAGTTTATCTGGTTTCAGCACTTTAACAAAATAAATAACTTTATATTGTGTATGAAAAAGCAATTTAGAACCTTTGAGTATTTAAAGTACATTTATATATTGTCTACTTAATCATATTTTTCTTTCATGTCTTAGGCTGGGTTCCCTGGAAATAGACTTGAGATGGAGATGCATATGCGAGTAATATATTGGTATGTGTGCTAAGAGCAAAAATTATGAGGGATTGAGGGAAGCTGGAGTGGGTATAAGAAGTTGAATTCTGGTGCAATGACAAAACAGAGGCTGTTTGCACAAGGAGCTCTGAAGCTCGCATAGATCTTCAGAGTTTCCCAAACTGGGCTGTGGTTCTTCCACGTCAACCAGTCATTGGACGTAGGCTGCTACTGTGGATGGGATGTCATCATGAGCAACGTAGCTGCCTTTGGTTGATGGCAATTCCTAGGGTGAAACAAAGGTGTGAACTGCCAGGAGCCAATACTCCTGTCAGCTGGGGGAATATGTACCTTTGTCCTGAAGGGAATAACTGGGCAGCACACCACAATATGGAGAACACCCACTGAAAACTCTAGACAAGGTATTATTACTTTTGGAGAATGTCTATTAAAGCTTGTAGACATTTGAGACTGAAAGCATTTCACTAAGAAATGGTATAGCATTGCATATTTCAAAATTCATGGTTTAAAAAAATACAATCTGTTAAAAATTCCACTGAACTGATGTGGCTTGAAGTTCTGGGTCTTGCTTTCTTCTTGAGTAACCTCAGTGCATTAGTCACGGCTGCCTCTACCTTGAGAAATGCTTGAGGCACTGAAAAAGCTAGGATACGTTTACTTCTGAACAAAATGGAGGCTAACGTTATTTTCTGAAAAAATGCTATGGTATAGATATGATTGGTATAAAACAATTTAATAATAATCCTGGTAAAAATCTAAGAGTAAGTTGGAGAAATCAGTTTTGAATTCACAAATTTTATTTGTCCAGAGCAACAGGTGTATTTCTGGTCATTTAACCGACATGTATTATATATCTACCATATATCAGGAACTATGGAGGAATCAGAAATGATTTCTTATTCTGGAAGAGTTTATAAACTATTTGTGATAATGACAGATTTATGTCATCAATATTGGTGACCCAGAGAAAGATGGGATTCTGCCATATTTAGATACAATTACTATGATAGTTCAGAGAGAGGATAGATAAGACAGTCTATTTTGAATCAGTAAGAAAATCTTTGTGGAAAATATGGCCTTTGATGGATGGAGGAGAACTGGATATTTGGAGTTTGGAAAAGATCAGTATTTCTATATTTAGGAAAGAATTGAATGAAAACATAAAGATAGAGGTATGAGATTTCCAGATCACCTGGAACTTAGGATAATTAAGTAAGTAAGTGTTAGACATGGAAAAGAATGCCAGCCAACTGAGGATCTTGAATGCTGGGCTAACTATTCAAAGTTTTTAATAGACAAGTGGAAATTATTGAAGAGTTTTGACTCTAAGACTGAATAGATTTCTCTTGAATTAACTCTAAATAGTTTTGTTTCTCTATTTCTTTTTTCTGAAACACAGAGCTCTTAATTTTAAACCATTCAACTAGCATTTGTTGTTCACTTATTGTACCCTTAGTTTCTCAAAATCAGTTTCTAGTATACTCTATGGGGCTACTTAAAAAATAAAAGAAACACATTTCCAATTTAAATGCCTTCTGAACAATTTTGTAAAAAAATACCACTGGCACTTGAAGCTCAATATGTCCTAAACTACTCATAATTTATACCACACTAGCGAACACACACCACAAGCCTCCCATCCTGCTGGCTCTCATCACAATTAATTATATGATGAGGAAAAATGTGCTATTAAGCAAGTCCACCAGTAAACATTTCCACAATCTAGGCAGATTTTTTTTATGTGTAGATGGTGTGGGTGTGGGAAGTTCGATTGTCTGCTTTTTATTCATTCTGAGAAAACATTAAAATGGACTTTTTGGTTTTGCCAACACAAGTCTCAGATTGTGATAAAGAAGATCAAAATTATTCTGCACAATGAAGTAAGAGATTGTCTTCTTTAGATGAAAATGTTATGATTTTAATATATTTTTTTCTACCGGATACAGGTTCTTTGAGAGTTTGATATAGTGAGCACATTGTATAGGTGATTAATAAATATTTCTGAATGAATGAATGAACATGCCATTAGGGTATGTATAATTAGTTATCACCATTTTATAGTTATGGAAAGTGTAAATAACTTTCCCAAGAGCATTCCGTTAGGAAGTGGCAGGTCCGTGCTCTTGACATATTGCAATGTTGCTTGGCAGGAAGGGATCAACAGAGCTGCTATAAGCAGCAGTCCTAATCTAAATGTGAGAGGCAAACGGGTGTTGGATTTTCTGCATTTAGATTCCATGGGAGCTTGAGATATTGTAATTGACTGTTAACTGAATGGATGATGCTAGAAGAATGGAACACTTGATCACCCAAGGCAAGAATCTTCATGTCAGACTTGACATTTTGTTCACTTCTCATATTCACTCATTTGTCAGGCTGATCCATTCTTTACCCATCTTTTCAAATCTATCTTCTTCCTTCTAGTTTCATAATCATTGCTGTAAAGTTAATGCACTGAGATGATTTTAATGGCATTCTAAATTACCTATCTCCAGATTCATCTAAATCCTAAACACTTCTCTCAGAATAATCTCTCGTTTGTACAATCCTCTAGTTCTTTGCAGACACACATTCTCACTCTTTTATTTTCCCCCATTTACTAAGTTTTAAAAAGACATTTCTTTTCAAAATTTAAATTACACTTTCCTTTTCTTGCTCCTTAAAAGAGGAAGAAGCTTTTCTTTCTAAGCAATTTTTCCATCCCTGTCTTTATCATCAATATTGCCATCTATTTTAAACTTCAGGTAAATGAAAATCCTTAAATTAAGGCATGTTTCTGCTAAACCACGTATCTATCATTTCACATTTCTATATATTTTTTAACTAAAGTTTTGTGTCTTTTACTCTCCCTCTAGGTTTTATCATATTAGATTTAGTCTATTATTTAAGGTGGCTAACATGTTTGATAATCTTAATTCTGTTATGCAACATTGTCACTATCCCAGTCAGCTCTGAGTCATTTGATGAGCATTCTGCTTATATATTCATTCAAATTTTCTAAAAATATCAACCCAAGATTCTGGGAAGATAGACTAGGAACTGGAGATATAGCCAATACCTGTACAGCCCAAAAGTGAGGCTGGTTAGAAAAGGCCATAGGGGCCAATTCTTTTCGTCTTCCTTCTTTCACCATTTGCCATTTCCACCATAAACATTCTCTGCTCCTGTTTTCTCATCTCATCTGTAGGTGGAGATTATCACAGTACTCACTTTAGAGGTATTATAAAATTTAAATGAGGCAATGCAGGCAAATAATGCATGTCAACTATTATCATAATTAAACTTACTACAAATTAGCAAAAACAACATGGACAGTCTGTCACGCATGAAAATCCTGATGATGGCAGGAGGGATTTATGCCAAACAGCTCATGAGAGTTCCGTTTTGTTTTGTTATGATATCATTTTTATACCACGTATGCATCCAACAGAAATTATTACCTCTCTAGTTTGCAAAAGATGCAAAGTCAAAGAACACAAAAAAGAAAGTGGCCAAAAACTATTTGCAAAGCTCTGTTACCTGAATTTACAGTCTTTTTTTTTTTTTTATAAGAAACTACCTAGTTTGGCAAATCATCTATACAACACTTCTTTGAAGTCAGTGTTACGTTTTCGTTTACAGCATTAGCCTACTTCACGGACTATTTATGTCAATATTATAGTTTGGAATTTTGATTAAAGATGCAAAAAAAAAAAACATGTGACTGCAATGTGAGTAACACCTTTAGTTTACAATCGGATTTAGCTCCCTTCCTTTATCAGGGTGAATAAATTACTTTGTTAGTCAAATACTAATATGAGCACTTAGTAATTTATCCGTTATTTAAGTTATCATGGAAAAAATATCTACAAAAAAGGCTAACATAACATTTAGGAGATTAGAGTTTTTAAAGTTCCCATGTTAATATCATATTAATGTCATTATTTTAAACTGGAATTCAAGCTCCAGACTTATGGGTTATATAGATATGCAGAATTAGAGTGGACAATTAATTTCTTCCTCTCTCTCTTGCTCATTCTATATAGCAGCTAAAATTCACTCAGAGTCTTTTGTATACTATGTTGTATTTTATTTTAACAGCATCTTAAATTGATAGGTTTAGTAACCAAGTTACATATACACGCAGAGGAAAATATGTACTTTGAATAAAAGTTTCTACTATTTATTGCCCATGTATCTAATACTATATAAATATATATACATACACATATATACACATATACTCAAATCATCGTAACATTTTTGTAACCTAAATTTTATTAATCTTATTTGTAAATGATAAAACTGGGGCTTGTGGACTATAAATAAGTTGCCTTAAGTCGCAGATCAGAGATTTAAGATGTTTTTTAACTTCAAAGCTTGCATATTATCCATTAAAACATAATGCTTCTGCTAATTTCTTTTACAACTATGCCAAATAGTGTTTGTTAGGATACAGGTAATGCTTCCCTGAATTTATATGTTTACCAGTAGTATTAGGGATTGGAAGAAATATGAAAATAGAAGGTGGAGCAGAATGGCAGATTGGATTTGCTAAAACTCTACCTGCTACAAAATACCTATATCTAGTATAAAATATATTTTATTATTTTGCTTGGACCCAGATTTAAGGGAGCATACAAAGGGTTCAAGAAATAGAACAGCAGGCTCAAGAATAGATTCTTGAGCAGTAAGCTCTAAATTAGGTTTTTCTTGAAGGCAAATACTTATATTAGCACCATAACCAAGAGACTAAGCATTGGATTAGCTGCAAAGTGGGAAAGCTGAACCTGAGCCTCATGGATTGAACCCCAGTCTGCATTAAAACCAGGGTTCAAAAAATACAAAAGCAAATCCTCCCTGGAAAAAAGCATCATAATGTTAGTTGTCTAGATTTTCCATAGACTAACATCTATGGCTCTCAATTGAAATGTACCATACACACAAGAAAATAAACTACTATGAATGAGAATCACCAGAATAAACAAACAATAAAGGTACATCTCCAAAGAATTCCGATGTTAGAATTTTCAGATAGATAATAGAAAATAATTCTATACAAAATACATGAAGACATAAAAGAGTTAGAAAAATGTAAAAAGAAATAACCAAAAATAATACCTAGGAGATTTGAAAGATACAAAATAGAACTTTCATCATAAAATATGATTGATAAATAAAAACTGAATAAGTGGGTTAGTTAGACCATATATAACTGAAGAGAAAGTTAACAAACTGAAAAATGGATGTACAGAAATAGCACAAAATATAATACAAATATATTACAAAATATAATACAAGATGAAAACTATGAAAAAGAAAATAAGATTTATGAATGACAGAATAGCAGTTCTAACTATGTTTAATTGTATTCCCAGAAGGAGGATACGTAGATAATAGAAGAGAGACAACATATTGAGATATATTGTATATTAGTTAGTTTAGCCTATGCTGTAGTAATACAATCCCTATCCATCTCCATGGCATAAAAGTTTGCCATTAGTCAAGTGGATGCTCTCAGTTCTGTTCTTCTGTTCTTCATGTAGTGAGTTCAGTAATCTAAACTGCTTTGATCTTGACACTGTCTCTGCCACCTCTCTCCAAAGTCTTCATGTCTGCTTTGAACAGAGATGAAAGAAATGGAGCAATACACAGGACTTTCCACCGTCTCAATCTGGAGTGATACATATCTCTTCTGCTCACCTGCCATTGGCCACAACAGTTCCAAAACCTTTACAAAAGTATGACAATTATACTGAAAGTAGATTTCTCAGTAGCAACAATAAAAGTCAGTAGGGAATGAAATAACATATTTGAAGGGCTGAGAGAAAGTAATTTTTGACTTAGAATCGTGTTCCCAGAAAAAATATGCATCAAGATGGAAGGCAGATTAAGATATTTTCAGAATACATATACATATACATATACATTATTTAAATATAAAACCATAAATGAACTTATATCGAGGGACCTACCAAAGAATCTATTTCAGCAAGGTAATAAATTTTCTCAGGAGAAATGCCCATGATGATTGTGGAAGAGTGTTAAAAAAAAAAAAAGAAATTGGCAAATAAGTAGTGAAATCCAAACAGATATTTTTAAGTTAAATGATATCTAATTTATGGCATTTGAGAAAGGAAGAGAAATAAATTATTGGACAAAACTTTGCCTGTAAAATGTGAGATAATTGATCCAAATAATGTGTTATAAATATCCTTATATTGTTTCAGAGTGTAAATTACGATATTAACTTCAGACTGGAATAAGTTAGAATATAATGGCAAACCTCTGAGATAATGACCAAAAGAATAGAATGAGAAGAAAATAATAAATTCAGAAAAATAAAGAAACCCAATCAAAAAACTCAAGAGAGCTAGAAAGCAATAAAATAGAAAACATACACACAAAATAAAAGTCATTGATTAGATGACACCTCACTTCCTCAGAATTTGTCTTAAATGATGTTTTCAAGAACTTGTCAAAACATATTCATAGTAAAGAAATGGAAAAAGCATACCAGTCTTTTTTTTTTTTGTGAATTATTTATTTATTTATTTATTTATTT
>NW_012107419.1:1317482-1320127 GCF_000951045.1 Mandrillus leucophaeus
CCTCCTGGGTTCACGCCATTCTCCTGCCTCAGCCTCCCGAGTAGCTGGGACTACAGGTGCCCGCCACCACGCCTGGCTAATTTCTTTTTATTTTTAGTAGAGACAGGGGTTCACCATGTCAGCCAGGATGGTCTGAATTACTTTTATATTTTTTATTTTGTGTCTTAAGTTTTGAAAATACATATAAATAATAAGAAAAATGAATAATCCTTTTTCAAGCATCATCTTTTTGATCATCATTCAATATATCTTATACTCATGGGATATTACTTTGGGGAAGCCCATACAGAAATTCAAAGTGTGTCATGAAAACCAGAGCCTTGCTTCTTTGTAACCTCAGTTCTCTACATGCATCCTACTCTCTGGCCATATTCATATTATGGAAAACATTTTTTGCAACATTAGGGATATGCTTGGTAAAATTTTTATAAGTACATCTTTTTTATCCAGTGAAATCCTGAAAAATTTATCTTTCACTGAACCAACACTCTGTAGACTTTGCTCATTAGGGTGTAGATTTCTCACATTGGCAATTGAAAAGAGAATTGAAATGGAATAGGAAACCAATTTAAATAAATTCATAGAAGCAATTATTTTCTGATATAAAAGTTATTTTCTTAAAGAAAGGAAACTTCAAGTGTAAGAATGACTTCTTCTGAGAGAACATGGAAGAAGCCCTTCCTATCATAGTCACAACAAACAGATTTGATTTCCTCCACCAAAAAAAAAAAGTCTCAAAATTAGGCTCATCAAATCTGTCAGAATAGTGTCTTTTTCAAGAGAAAACTTGTCATCGAATGATCACGCACATTCAATGCTTCTGAAAGCAGTGCTCCCCAATGTAAGCATAGCTTTCATACTGAATATAATGTTACAATGTTTATCTTTCTTCTAGGAACTTCAGCAAACAAGTCAGAAAAGAAAATCTCACTATTCACAACAGGTATCCCTTATTGTGTAAACTTTGCATATGCCCAACTTTAAAGGACTGCAGCTAGACAGAGGTGAACATGGATAACAGTGTTCTAAATTCCATGTGTATACACAAAAATATTCAGCATGACTGCATAGGTGCTTCTGCCTGGCTGGTAGACATGAGAAAGAATGTTAGTGGCGTCCAGTGCATACTAATAGTATCACCAATGCAGATGCCAGCAACATTCTTGCTCTAACTAATATCTAAGCAGCAGTGAATGGGCTTAGTGATGTCTAATACAGCCTTAGAGAATGATCAAGAACATGTATACAGAAAGCAAATAATAAAAGTACAACTAGTACTAATGATAATAACATCTATGTAAAAACAGATTTCTGTATGCCAGGTGCTCTGCTGAACACTTTAAATATATTATTCCACTTAATTTAGTAAACCCCTTATAAGGTAAATATTTTCATCCCCATTTACGTATGACAAAAAAACAAAGTTTAGAATGGCTAAGTAACTTGCTCTGGGTCATATTGCTAGTCCCTAGCAGAGGATTCAAAGGCATTATATCTGTCTGCCTATAAGCATGTGCCACTATGCAGCACTGATTTTTAAAATAAATGCATAGACAAATAAACAGAACAACAGGAAAGAAAACCAGAATGGGGAAATTGATCAAGGATATAAACTTTTTATAGATAGGAAGGGTTGTGTCACACTATGTAGTACAAATCTGGACACACAGTTTTAGTGAAGTGAAAGTCTATCAATTATGTCTCTCTCTCTCTCATCTATTTATCTATTATCCACCTTTTTGCCATCTATCTTATCTATCTTCCTATCTACTTAGCTATCTATTTTTGCCTACCCAGCATCTCTTCTTTACAAAAATCACAGCATGAACACGTTAGGCAGCCTGGCTAATCAGGGTCCCTCACTATCCTTGAACAGTGATTTGACCAGTGATGGGCACATGTCCCAAGAAGGGCCAGAGTCTTTTGGTAGGATCAATCTGGACACAGAGGAATAGAAGCATCCTGACCTATCTGAGACCATATTGCTAAAGGCTACATAAATTTGGAACTGCCATGAGCTGTTTTTGCTGCCCAGAAAGAAAGCTTGCTTAGACATGAGGCAAACCAAGAGACTACAGAAGGTCTCATGATATAATTTTAATTCTGAGAGGCAGCTGTGTAGACACTTCATGCCACCCCTTAGTTATCCAAGTAGAATGAGTCAAAACTTTTTTTAAATGTAATTTGAAATCAGCTTCTGATATGATTTGAATGTGTGTCCCTGCCCAAATCTCATATCAAACTGTAATCCCCAGTATTACAGGAGGAGCCTGGCAGGAGGTGGTTAGATCACCAGGGCAGACTTCCCCCTTGCTCTTCTTTTGATAATGAGTGAGTTCTCTTGAGATCTGGTTGTCTACAAGTGTGTAGCATCTCTCCCTTTGCTCTCTTCCTACTTCTCCAGCCATGTAAGATGTACCTGTTTCCCCTTCATCTTCTTCCATGATTGTAAGTTTTCTGAGACTTCCCCAGTCATGCTTCTTATACAGTTGCAGAACTGTGAGTCAGTTACACTTCTTTTCTTTATTAATTACCCAGTCTTAGGTAGTTATAGCAGTGTGAGAACAGACTAACACAGCTTCTCTCTAAGGCAAAGAGCACTGTCTCATTTCCATTTAAACTATGTCTTTTTATATTTTTCTGAA
>NW_012107419.1:1324297-1325843 GCF_000951045.1 Mandrillus leucophaeus
ACATCCACTCCAGCACCTGTTGTTTCCTGACTTTTTAATGATCGCCATTCTAACTGGTGTGAGATGGTATCTCATTTTGGTTTTGATTTGCATTTCTCTGATGGCCAGTGATGACGAGCATTTTTTCATGTGTCTGTTGGCTGTATGAATGTCTTCTTTTGAGAAATGTCTGTTCATATCCTTTGCCCACTTTTTGATGGTCTTAAGTACTAACTAAAAGAACCTTAAGGAGCAATACTAAGATCAGACAAAACTGACTTTAAGAAAAATGGCAATTTTAGGTTATCAAAAACATTATTGCATAGTGTTAAAAAGTTCAATTGAAATAGCAAAATGAAAGTAGTGTAAATGTGTGTGCATCTTAAGCAATGACATTAAAAAGATATGAATACAAAGTCAAAAGTTTGTTTCTTTAAAACATTAATAAAATAGTTTAACCTCTCTCAACATCAAGGATAATAGGAAAAGTAAGAGATAATTAGTATGACAAATGAAAAGCAGTCATAACCCTAGAATTTATGGAGTCTGAAAAGATAAGAAAATAATGCAAACAAGTTTATGCCAACAAAATTTATTTTTAAAACATCATGGCCAGGCAGGGTGGCTCATGCCTGTAATACCAGTACTTTGAGAGCCTGAGGCAGCAGATCACTGGAGGTCAGGAGTTTGATACCAGCCTCGCCAACATGGTGAAACCCCATCTGTACTAAAAATACAAAGATTAGCTGGGCATGGTGGTGCACGTCTATAATCCCAGCTACTTGGGAGGCTGAGGCAGGAGAATCGCTTGAACTTAGGAGGCGGAAGTTGCAGTGAGCTGAGATCGTGCCACTGCACTCCAGACTGGGCGACAGTGAGACTCCATCTCAAAAAGTTTTTTTAAAATGGGAAGAAAAATATAATTTACTAACAGTTATTCAAGAATTAGATTCAATTACTAATAAAGATGTTCAATACATAGTTTAAAATCTTCCAACAAAGAAACTAACTGCCCCACTTGGTTTAATAAACAAGTCTAGTGAACCTTCATGAAACAGATAAATATTATCCTTCACAAAACTTTTTAGAGAAGAGAAAAAAGTTTACAGACCATTCATTTTAATACACTGGTGTAATATTTATAACAAAACACAAAGTGTGACAAATGTAAATCACAGACTAATCTTACTCATTAATATAGACCAACATTCTAAACAGAGTGTCAGCAAATCCAGCCATATAAGCATCATAACACATCATGAGTAAGTTGGGCTTATTTCAGAAATAACTTGAGTTCAACATTGAAATTGTTTAAAGAAAAAAAGTGATAAACAGTAAGTGTCTTAAGGAATGCAGCAAAGTGTTCTATGAAATTCAATTTCTGTTTATGACCAAGAAGCCTTATAGCAAGTATTCATTCTATTTTTATTTTTATTTGTTTATTTGTTTATTTTATTTTATTTTATTTTTTATTATTATACTTTAAGTTCTAGGGTACATGTGCATAACGTGCAGGTTTGTTACATATGTATACTTGTGCCATGTTGGTGTGCTGCACCCATCAACT
>NW_012107419.1:1330060-1351820 GCF_000951045.1 Mandrillus leucophaeus
GTCCAGTGCATACTAATAGTATCACCAATGCAGATGCCAGCAACATTCTTGCTCTAACTAATATCTAAGCAGCAGTGAATGGGCTTAGTGATGTCTAATACAGCCTTAGAGAATGATCAAGAACATGTATACAGAAAGCAAATAATAAAAGTACAACTAGTACTAATGATAATAACATCTATGTAAAAACAGATTTCTGTATGCCAGGTGCTCTGCTGAACACTTTAAATATATTATTCCACTTAATTTAGTAAACCCCTTATAAGGTAAATATTTTCATCCCCATTTACGTATGACAAAAAAACAAAGTTTAGAATGGCTAAGTAACTTGCTCTGGGTCATATTGCTAGTCCCTAGCAGAGGATTCAAAGGCATTATATCTGTCTGCCTATAAGCATGTGCCACTATGCAGCACTGATTTTTAAAATAAATGCATAGACAAATAAACAGAACAACAGGAAAGAAAACCAGAATGGGGAAATTGATCAAGGATATAAACTTTTTATAGATAGGAAGGGTTGTGTCACACTATGTAGTACAAATCTGGACACACAGTTTTAGTGAAGTGAAAGTCTATCAATTATGTCTCTCTCTCTCTCATCTATTTATCTATTATCCACCTTTTTGCCATCTATCTTATCTATCTTCCTATCTACTTAGCTATCTATTTTTGCCTACCCAGCATCTCTTCTTTACAAAAATCACAGCATGAACACGTTAGGCAGCCTGGCTAATCAGGGTCCCTCACTATCCTTGAACAGTGATTTGACCAGTGATGGGCACATGTCCCAAGAAGGGCCAGAGTCTTTTGGTAGGATCAATCTGGACACAGAGGAATAGAAGCATCCTGACCTATCTGAGACCATATTGCTAAAGGCTACATAAATTTGGAACTGCCATGAGCTGTTTTTGCTGCCCAGAAAGAAAGCTTGCTTAGACATGAGGCAAACCAAGAGACTACAGAAGGTCTCATGATATAATTTTAATTCTGAGAGGCAGCTGTGTAGACACTTCATGCCACCCCTTAGTTATCCAAGTAGAATGAGTCAAAACTTTTTTTAAATGTAATTTGAAATCAGCTTCTGATATGATTTGAATGTGTGTCCCTGCCCAAATCTCATATCAAACTGTAATCCCCAGTATTACAGGAGGAGCCTGGCAGGAGGTGGTTAGATCACCAGGGCAGACTTCCCCCTTGCTCTTCTTTTGATAATGAGTGAGTTCTCTTGAGATCTGGTTGTCTACAAGTGTGTAGCATCTCTCCCTTTGCTCTCTTCCTACTTCTCCAGCCATGTAAGATGTACCTGTTTCCCCTTCATCTTCTTCCATGATTGTAAGTTTTCTGAGACTTCCCCAGTCATGCTTCTTATACAGTTGCAGAACTGTGAGTCAGTTACACTTCTTTTCTTTATTAATTACCCAGTCTTAGGTAGTTATAGCAGTGTGAGAACAGACTAACACAGCTTCTCTCTAAGGCAAAGAGCACTGTCTCATTTCCATTTAAACTATGTCTTTTTATATTTTTCTGAAAATTTCATACTCTTTCTTCTCCACTTTTGTTGTGTGCTCTTTCTGCATTGTTAGTCTCCAATCTCCCTTTTGGCAAAGATGACTAATGTAGTGCATCCATGGAGAAACAATTTTGGTGCCTTTTAATGCAAGGCAATACATGCTAGTTATCAGATGAGATTCTATCTGTATTGCTGGAGAATAAAAAAGTACCATAAAATTAGGTAGTTTTTGTCCCGAGTATCAGGCCACAAAGATATAAACATTAAAATCTGAAATGCAAATGCGTTATAGCAAATTCAGTCAAAACACGTTTCAGCCTGCTGTAGCTATGATCATCACATAAGCCTAGTTTAATTCCTTCAGGCTGCTATAACAATATTTCATAAACATCTATTCCAGAATTCCCAAGAGTTGCACATTTCTCTATGTGGTATTCACTTGAGGAATCTCTGATATGTAATATAACCTTTGATAATCAACTGATGCCTCAGCTGAGTTAATGTTTTTGTCAGTATGACTTAAATAAACTTTCACATTTTAGTGGCAAATTCAGTATAGTGTTTGGCTGCTTTATTAATAAATATTTGTCAAATGATGTATATATGTATATACTAGTGGAATGAAAAGTATATCCCTGCTACATGCTTTCTGTAATGTAAGAGATATATACTAGCCATTATTTTGAACACAAGGATATTATTTCACTCAAGATGTAAATTACATCTGTAGAATTATGAGGTGTGTTATGTAAAGCTCTCAATGAAACATACAAACAGGATGCCTATTGAGTGTTGGTTCTTAATTAGATGCACAAATATTAAGAGATTGTTGAGTAATTAAATAAGAAAACTGAAAATACCATGTATACTGCTTCACGCTGCAAGTTTTTCTGGATGCAGCTAGAGTGAGTTAAAATGGGAATAAATCTTAAGATGTTTTGAAGGAGGAATTTTTCTTCATAAATCAGATTAGGAAATACAAGTTTTCAGTTTTGAAGAAAAGTTGGTTCAATTTACTTAAAATTAGGAAAATAGTTCCTGTACAAGAAAGGAATACTTTCCTTTTGGGAAAAGCCAAATAGGACTAATCATTGGTGAAACTTAGGAATCAAACTCTCAAACCCTCCATTTTAATTACTTATAAAAACAATTTATTTAGAGATTGTTACTAAAGTGCTTCCAAATTGCTTAAGCAAGTTGAAAGTAATTTCAGTAAAAGTGGCTTGGTTGGTCATTTCTGAAGAACTGCTTTGAGAACAATGATGATAAGATGGAAATCCACTGGCAGAAGGGCATGTGGAATACAGGTAAGATACGAAAATTGTTCTGGGAAAATCCTTCAGTTTTTGATCTCACTGGGTTTCAATTCACAGAAGTTGATAAACGCTTCACTCCTTACAGAGTAGCTGAGTGGATTTCTTTAGCACAAGTGGAGGACACCAGAGATTTTCAATTCAAGGCATGTAGAAGAGATATTATTTGATATGTAAGACGTTGTAATTTATACATGGTTTTTAAGATACATAACTTTTAGCTTCCAGAATTTTTCTAAGAATCAAGACTTTACTTCTCTAATAAATCAAAAATGTTGTTTTTATTAATTGTCCGTGTATTTTTTCTAAAACTTTGCTATTTAGGGTTCAAGACAACGAAATAAATCAAGAAATAAAGCATATTTTAAACAGCCTTGTCAGGTATACCCCACCCCCTAGCCTCCCACTGACATTTCCATTACCTGGAATGTATAAAGAAAAGAGTTGTTGAGCTCTTCAAAGATGAGGTGGTATATAAATAGCAATGTTATAGAAGGGAAATTGGAAAGTCAAGGAGAATAAATTTGAAATATGTGCATTGACTTGATCTATGAGCACATTTTAGAATAATAAATATTCCTGTGATAGCAGCTTTATGCAGATAGCACCAGGAAGAAGAAAAGCAGTCATTCAAAGCAGCTGAGGAGAAAGCAGATCATAAGTCAGAAGATAGAACTTTAAAATGAAAATTTCCCACTAAACAGTAAAGGTAGAAAGTGTCTTTTCAGTGACCCTGAGTTTAACCACACAGACGGCCATCTAAAACAATCACATTAAATATCCACACCAGATTATATGGACAGGAATTCACTGATTGACATCAGGACTAAAGAATACCCCCTTCAAAATGTCTATAGAGTTCAGAAAAATACATTTTCCTCAGCTCCCTGTTTCCACCAACCCTTGAGTTTTTATGTAGATTGGTATAAAAGATTTTGGCTTATGAAATTGACTAAAAATAGATTAATTTTGTACAATTTATATGGAAGTAAACACAAATTTTAAAGGAATAATTTGATGATATGTTTAATAAGTAAAAGAACAATTTCACTGAATATATTACTATCTCCCAAAAAGCATCCTTTTGAACGCAGTCTTAGTAATGGTTGGTATATATTTTGTTTTATCCATTGACATGTTAAGTCCATGCTCATTCGAGTCCTAAGAGAACTCATTAGCTAAAGAAACAATTCAGCAAATATTTTTGTAAAGTGAGGAATTACTTCCTATTCTTATGTGTCACAACATTTTTATGAGTTTTTCTTCAAGTAAAGTAGAACTATAGTGTCATTCTAGCTGATGAGACATGAAGATGGAGCAATGTGGTGAATTGTATTTAATAGTGTGTGTTAAACATGGATGTGAAACTTGGATGTTTAATTGATATCAGAAAATATCAAGTATCTGTAGCCAGAAGGTTTTTTCTCCTGTGAAATACATTGTGCTGTATTACATTTACATTTTTATAATTTTTTTTCTAGTGTCTTTGTACTCATTTTTTTAAATTTGGAAAATATGTGAGTATAAGGACAATATGAAAAAATAGTACAAGGTATGGCATATACCCTTACCTAGATTCATCATTAACATTTTGCCATAATTGCTTGTTTTTCTCTCTCTCTCTGAATTATGTTTATTATTATTTAAAGCTGAAAATAAAATTTGGCCAGTGGGATCCTAATTACGTACTAGGATCTGTGTACACATACATGCACATGCACATACACACACTTTCTTTCAACCATTTGAAAGTAAGAATCTGACTTCATGGCATTTTATCCCTAAATATGTCAACAAACAGATACTAACAATAAGATATTCTTCAACAGAATAGAAGCACCATCATTATAGCCAAAATAAAACCCTTAATAATATTATCTAATAGGAAGCCTATATTTAAGCTTTCTCAATTGTCTTCAAAATGTTTGTTATGCCTTTTTAAATTTTCATGATAGTAAAAATTTTTTGAGTCAAACTAGCTGTCTTGAAGAATGTTCCACATTTCAAATTGGTTTGATTACTTCCTTATGATGAGCTCCAAGTTAAACGTGATTGGCAAAAATACTTCTCATGGAGTAAGCACCGAAAGAGACAAAAATGTCAGGCTGCCTCATTATTAGTGATACCAGCATTTATCATTTGGTTAGGATTTGTGCTATACATGTATTTCTTTTCTTATAAGATAAGTTTTGTTTTTTCATAAGTTACAAGCTATCTATTTGGTAACATTTTTGGATTGAATTAATGACATACATGCCAATAACTTTTCATCCAGTGTTGTGTGTGTGTGTGTGCTAATTTGGATTAGCACATGGATTCTGTTTTTTAAATTTTATTATTCTTTTTGATGCTCAAAATATTCCATATCTGGCCTGTGAAAATCTCTTCAGATGGACTTCCATGTTGTTTTAACACGACTTCATTTGTTTTTGAATATTTTCTTGCCTTCTGGCATAACAATATGTCCTAGGCTCATCTTGTACTTCCCCTGACCCAAATCTGTCATTTTTCTAAGAGGACTTGATTTTAGTCAGAAATGAAATATAGAAACAAGATGTGGGCTCTAGGTTTGCTTATTGTTAATGAGTTGTCAGGGCTCCTAGGCATTTCAGTGAACAGAGCTAGAACATATATATATACACATACATATATATTTAAAACTTGTGGATTTACTGTGTTTAGCAGTGGTTGAGTACAGGGGAGAAACTGACTAAAAAGGAAAAACAAGGGTGTTTGAAAAAACTGTTCTGTATCTTGATGGTGGTGGTGGTTATATAAGTTTATTTATATAAATGTAAAAAATATATGAATTCATACTCATACATTAAATTCAAGTTCAACTCCAATCAGACTTCTCCTTACTTTGCTTTATTTCAAAGTTGTATCTCCCTACCCCATTGAGAACCCTGGTTCTCAACAACACCAGTATATTTACTCATATCCTCTCCCTTACAGCAAATATAAAATAGATTAAAATAGTTTCAAATTTCAACATCAATGTAACTACCAACGATGGCAAATCTAGTAAGTAAAATTTAAGATTTTTTGCTTTCCTTTTCAATCTCACGATAGATCTTATTAATGGGTAAAGTTTATGTACTGTGTTTAAAAGTCACTTGGATTACTTTATATGAATAACAAAACCACATAATAAAACTATATGTTTTTACAAATATACAGTGAGGTTCATATGTATTCAATTTCACGTTTGCTTCTTTACAATATTTTTGAACATGTAAAACCTTTTCCTGGTTAAAAAATGAAAAATAATAGAAGAGAAACCATATTCCCATCCAATCTCCTACATTCTATTTCAATTTTGTTTGCAAAAATAAGCATATATTTTTATTTCTTCTTTCTTGCCCAAATGTTAGTACATCGTAATACTCTTTTGAACCATGCTTTATTCATTAACACTATATTCATACAAATATTCTTCATTCCTCTTCACTGCCACAGAGTACCCTATTGCATGAATGCACCAAAAATATTCAACCAGTCGCCAATGGACATTACTTTCTCATCTTTTATTGTGATGTACAATGCCCCAGAGAATAACCTGGTGACATGTTTTGTATTTAAGGAGGTTTACTTATAAAGTAGATCCCTAGATGTAAGAAGGCTGAGTTAAATGGTAAATACATATATAGTTGTTACGTATTACTAAATTCCTCTGCAGAGCAGATGTACCATTTTATACTCCTACCACCAATGGAGGTGCTGAGAGATCTGTTTTCTCACAATCCCACAGGCTTACCAAAGGAGTGTATTATCAATTTTAGCTAATCCTATATGTGAGAAATTACAGCTTAGTGCAGTTTTAATTTCTGCTTCTCTTATGTATAAAGCTGTGTGTATCTCTATATGTTTAGTACTGATTTTAATGCATTTTTCCATTCATACTTTTGTTTAATGTTCAGTAGAGATTATAGCCTTTTTTACCTTGATTTTAAGATACTTTTAAGAGTTAAAGAGATTCATCTAATTATGAATAGATTGTAAATATTCTCTTATTTTTAATTTTGACTTAATCATATTTTACGCAATCATGTTTCTTATTGCATATTATTGAATATAAATAATTTTATTGCTTCACGGTGGAATTTATAATACTTTTCTTTATTTTTTTCTCAATTTTTAATCAAATTGGAAAAGCTTTTCCCTCAACCACACTTAGATTAAAAAGAATTCTTATTTTTCTAGTAACTGATATAGTTTCATTTGTTGCATTTAGATATCAGATGGATTTGCAGTTTATTTCTTTACATGATCTTCATTTTGGAATCAGTGTTGTCATTTTTAAATGGCTAACCACTTGTTCCAATCTACTTATTGAAAAACGATTTGGATGCCACCTTCATAATGCAGTAAATTTCCAAGTATACTTGGGCCAATTTGAGGGACTTCTGCCTTAATGTCTGTCTGTCTGTTCATGTACCAGTTCAACACTGTTTCACCTAAAGAGGATTTATGATACCATAGTCTATAGATTATTTTTCTCAGTCAAGAATACGTGTTCAATTTTGTTAAAGCTTTTTAAGTATCCATCATATGATTTTTCTTCTTAGATATATTAAGATGACAAATTATAGTTATGGTTTTTAAAAAATTAAACCATCCTAACATTTCTGGAATAAATCCCCCTCAATCCTAGTGAATTATTTTTCATGCAGTATTGGATTATATTTGCTAATATTTTATTGAAAAAATTGGTATTGATAGTCAAAGTAAAATACAAAGTAAAACTATAAAGTGAAATATAAAAAAGCGAAATATAAAGTGAAAACTTTATAGAATTATCTTTTTTGCTTTTAGAAAATTTACTTCTTGTTGAGAATAACTTTTCTGACAACTTAACAAATGTCTTCTATGAAATTTCGAGTCCTTTTTTTGTTTTGATATATTCTTCAATAGATTTCTCTATTTATTATAAGAAAACTATTTTTGTTTCAAAATTTTATTTATCTTACCTGATATCTTTTTCTGTGTCAACATTTTCTTTCTTCTCTTTTCAGAGACAGGGTCTTGCTCTGTCACCCAGGCTGGAGTGCAGTGGCATGATCATAACTCACTGCAGCATCAGACTCCTGGAGGTAAGCAATGCTCTCATCTCAGCCTCCCAAGTAGCAGGGGCTACAGGCATGCACAACGATGTGTAGCTAATTTCTTCCTTTTTTTTTTTTTTTTTCTTTTTGCAAAGATGGGGGTCTCACTGTGTTGTCCAGGCTAGTCTTGAACTGCTGGTCTCAAGCAATTATGTCATCTCTGTCTCTCAATGTGCTGGCATTTCAGGTGTGAGTGACTATCTTTTTTTTTTTTTTTTTTTTTTTTGAGTCAGAGTTTTGCTCTTCTATCCCAGGCTAGAGTTTCTATGGCATGATCTTGGCTCACTGCAACCTCCGCCTCACAGGTTCAAGCAATGCTCCTGCCTCAGCCTCCCAAGTAGCTGGGATTACAGGTGCTCCCCACCATGGCTAGCTAAATTTTGCATTTTTAGCAGAGACGGGGTTTCACCATGTTAGCCAGGCTGGTCTCAAACTCCTGATGTCAGGTGATCTGCCCGCCTTGGCCTCCCAAAATGCTGGGATTACAGCTGTGAACCACCACGCCTGCCCCCACCATCCTTTTTAACTCAATAAAGCGTAGAGATCAAGAGCATACACTCTGGTATTAAATTTGACTTTAGTTAAAATCTTAGTTTAAACTGCTACTATATGATCTTGAGAAACTTAATTTACTCCTTACACTTCAGTTTCTTGATCTATGTATTACCTAACTTACAAAGTTTTTGTGAGGAACAAATTAGTCAATATGAGGCACCAGCACATAATAAGTGCTTAATAAGTATTAGATATTGTTATTCTTATCATTCACTCATTTATTCATCAATTCATTAAACATGTCAAAACAGCATTGAGAAACTGAAAATGCCACATATTGTGTTTGATACTAACGCTACAAATGTGAATGACATAGCTCATATTCTAAAGATAAGATCACACTGTAAAGAGAAAGCCAGACAAATATGGTGATCAGGAGAGGTACAAAGAGAGACCAGAAAGAAAACTAAACTTTGATTATCATTTCATGTGGAGCAAATGACAAATTCGAGGGCCCAGAAGTACTTACTATTTCAGGAAATCACCCGGTCTGAGCGTGTGTACTGAAAGGGTATGCAAGTGCTAGATTTTGAAGGGCCTTTTAAATCATGTCATAGAGTTTGAACTTTATCTCTGCAGTGATGGACAATAATTAAGCATGTAAAACAATGTCGAGTTATGATCTGATTCGTGTTCATGAGAAACTATTTTGTTAGCAATGTGGAGAAAGAGTGGGAAGAGGAAAGACAAAATAACCAGTAGAAGAAACAGTTGCCAGACTTTACAGTACCTAAGAATTATCTGGGGAACTTGTGTAATAGTATAAATTGTCAAGCCCTATTCTCAAAGATTTCTAATTAGCAGGGCTAGTGTAAGACCCCGAATCAGAATTTTCAAGGAATTTTGCTGCTAATGGTTGCTGATGGTTGTCATGCACTAAAATAGAAGGCCATTATAATTGTCCAGATAAAAGATATTTAAACTGTTGTATAGCAGAAGTGGTAGGGATGGAGATCAGAAATAATTATGTCTGTATCTATGTCTATCCATTTATCTATCTATGTGCATGTGTGTTATGGACTCCAGATTTGTGTCCCTGCAAGATTCATATGTTGAAATCCTAACCCCCAATGGGATGGTATTAGGATGTGAGGCCTCTGGGAGGTAATTAGAGTATGAGGACAGAGACCCTATAATGGAATTAATGTCCTTATTAAAACAAGAAGAAAGTCAGCTAGGATACAAAGAGAAGATGGCTATCTGCAAACCAGGAACAGAGCCCTTACCAGAACTCAACCATGCTAGTACCTTGATCTTGAACTTCCCAGCCTCCAGAACTATGAGACATGAATGTTGTTTAAGCCACCCAGTCTACGGTATTCTGTTATAGCAGTCCAAACTAATATACACACACATACCCCAAAATTTTTAGTACAAACTTATGGTTTAATAAATTCTATAAATTTACCAACAACGTATCTTGCTAGTATAATTATTTACATTTCTTCTATACTTTGTTAGTTTGGGGAAATTTTAATACATCCTTAAATTCAAGTTTTATTTCAGTTTTAGAACAAAAAATGCTGATAGCACAGTTTAGCTGCCAGGAAGATTGTTGGAGGAGAAGATTAAAATCAAATACAAAGAGGGAACTAATGTTAACATCACCAAAACCAAAGGGAATATAAAACAAGATAAGATTTGCAGAAGATGAGTTATCTTCCCGTTGTAGTGAGTTTAAAGTTTTTCTGAGCCATCTGGGAAGCCTTCAATGGCATTAGGAATCTAGATCTGGAACTCAGAGAATAGATTCAGACTGGGGATAAAATTTAGGAACCATCAGCATATTCATAGTGCCAGCCGAAGCCAGAAGAGTGGACAATACTACCTGGGGAAATTGATCGAGTGAGAAGAGAAGACGACTCAGGAAAGAATTTTGTGAAAGCATCAGAGGCAGAAAGAGGAAAATAATTTATAAAGAGGCTAAGTAAAGCCATATTAAGGCATAAAAAAATAAATAGAAGAAGTGTTATTGTGTAAACCATGAGAACAATGGAATGTGAAGAGATAAAATGATGGTGGATGGTGTCAGATGACTCAGGGAGGTCTGTAAATAAAAGAGAGTTCAGAAAATGCAAACCAAAGATGCTCCAGGGATATGAAGAAGCTCCAGTGGCTGCATCTCAGTTGCAGTGAGAGCAGTTTCACTGCAATGCTGAGAGCAACAGCCAGGTTCTCATAGTACGTGAGCGAAGGAATGTAAGCAAGGGAAGGCAGCATATATGAACAAACAATTGTTTTGAATTGCTGCAGAACAGAGGGAGGAAATGGGGCGAAACTTCAGGAGGGATGTGGCATGTTTCTAAGATAGGAGATACCTGAACCTATTCTGTAAGTAGAGAAGGGTCTGGTCGGGAAGAAGAGAGAAAGGGGATAATTATAAAGATAGCATTAGGTAAAACCTAGGGAAGGGACAGGACCTCTTGTATTATGAAACTGCATGAAGAAAGAAAGCAGGTATATGAGCACAGATTTGTTTGGAGATTAGGGTTCTGTGAAGTAGAGTGAGTTGATGCCTGACATTCTCCAATCTTTTTTTGCAGTAAAATGAACAGGGTTGTCTGCTGAGGGTAAAAGGATTAAAGCCTTTGAAGACACTAAGTGTTGATAATATTACAGTGCATTGCTCTTACTCCACTGTATTTAAGTGTCCGGGGGAGGGGCGTGAAGAAAACCTGATTTATCTTAAAATAATACAACCCTTATAATCTGTGATGAGATTAAAGTAGACCTTTCTGCAGATATTCTGATTGTTTCTCTTCTTTATTGATGCTGCTGCTATGCTAAGCATATGCTTAGCTTGACTTTGAGTCATTCAGCAATAAAAAGTTTGAGAAAAGCCACTAAGATCTGGAACAGCTGCGTTTAGGAATGGAAGAGCAGAGGGAAGAACATGCAAAGTTCGTGCAGAAGGCCTTGATAAAGTTTGCAACTGAAACATTTTTGCGATTCCAATCCTCATGGCTCTGTGACTTGCCTCCAATTGCTGTTGGCAGCCCTTACATGTACATAGCCACAGGAAAGGCCACAGAGCCATTGGCTCAGGCCTCACTTTGTGGGATCATCTTCTTCTGGTACAGTTTGAGTTTGTGCAAGTCACCAAGGCCTTAGCTAGACACTCAGAAAGGATGAAACTGTGCTCGTGCTAATGGATTTAACTAAGTTTTGGTGCTGCTTCTGAGCCCTGTTTCAAAGATTTTACATGTATTAACTAATTCAGTATTCCTCACAACCCTATGAGACAGGCACTAATATTAGCTTAGTAAGTAATTTGCCCATGGCTAAGGCTATTAAATGGCAGGGCTAGGATTTCAACCCAGCCATTGTCCCTTGTTACAGTGAGAAATAATTAGGAAAATATGAACTAGTGTTTGACAGTTAAAACCCATTTCAGTAAAGAAACGTATGTGGGGAGAAGGGGAAGTTATATAGTAGCAAGAATCTCAGCTTTGACATTGTTCTTAAAACAAAGAAAACAAGTCATCTCAGTTCACAGGCAGAGATAAGTTTTCAAGGTCTAGTCATGTTAATTTCTCCTTGTAAAAAAAAAATTAATAAAACTATTAAATGAGTGTTTAATAATTTTGAATTAATGCCCTGTGACCACTTCCTGATGTTCAATGGCTCTGAGAGTTTGGGTGACTGACTGGGGAACAGTGATGCCATGTTAGGGTTAGGTACATGCTTCATGCATGGAAGAAAGTTCAACTGTCCCTAAAAGCAGTCCCATAAGTGTACCCTGCAGAAAATTTCATCAGTTTGACCACTCAGGTATCCATTATTCTTTTGCTTCTGTTTAGCAAGTTAGAAAGAAGAAAGAAAGCAAACTTGGAGAAAAATTAAAAAGTAAATTGAAACTTACATAGATTTTTTATAGAAAAAGAACAAAAGCATCAGAAGAGCAACAGTGGGAATGGTTCTCCCATCTCTCGTTTGCCTCCCCAGCCTCCCCAGCAATGCATAGGTCCATTTTGACTATACCAGATATTCTGATTGAGCACTGTGCCCTTTCTTTCCACTTACCTTGTAGAATTCTTTCTTTTTTTTTTTTTTTGTCTTTTTTTTGAGACGGAGTCTCACTCTGTCATCCAGGCTGGAGTGCAGTAGCATGATCTCAGCTCACTGCAAGCTCCGCCTCCTGGGTTCAAGAGATTCTCGTGCCTCAGCCTCCCGAGTACCTGGCATTACAGGCCCGTGCCACCATGCCCGGCCAATTATTTTTGTATAAATTTTACTAGAGATGGGGTTTCACCATGTTGGCCAGGCTAGTCTTGAACCTGGCCTCAATTGATCCATCTGCCTCAGCTTCCCAAAATGCTGGGATTACAGGCATGAGCCACTGTGCCTGGCCCTGTAGGATACTCTCTTAACAGCAAAACTTTCCATTGTTTTCTTTTTGTGTAGATTCTCCTTCTCCTCTTTCTCATTTGGTGAACGTTTACACTGGAAATCATTTTAGTTCCAAATTAAAATCCTACCTCTTTATGAAGATTTGCTGATTATCTTCAATTGTAAGAGATTTTCTACTCTTCTGAACCCCACTTTTCATTTATACCAATTGTGCAGCTTTTAACAAAGTCTGCTTTTTATGTTTATTTGCATCGGTTGCACAACTAGCTTTGAAGTAGAGAGTGGTGGTATTTATGGTATTTGCATGCCTGGCCTGTTGGGACTGTCAGTGTTAGCATCCTGTCCCTTCCCACTCCTCCCCACCAGTTGCTCACTGACAACTTCACAGGGGAATGAGTACATGGCTCAGCTCATTGTAATCTTCACTGGGATCTATTTATTAACTTTACAAGGAAGAGGCTCTCTTTCTTTTTTTTTTTTTTTTTTTTTTTTTTTTTTTTGTATTTTTTGGTAGAGACAGGATTTCACCGTGTTAGCCAGGATGGTCTCGATCTCCTGACCTCGTGATCCGCCCGTCTCGGCCTCCCAAAGTGCTGAGATTACAGGCTTGAGCCACCGCGCCTGGCCAGGGCTCTCTTTCTGTTGAAGTTGCTAACCTGAAAATATGTGAGCATGGAGCTACTGGCAGCCATTTGTCAGCCTTTGCATAAAGCTTATCTGAGAAAGGTGCCAATCAAAGAGAAACAGAGTCAAGAGAAAAGGGAGACTGAGCCCTGAACTCTAGGAGTAAGGTTTGCCTGGAGTGAGTTTCCTTGTACAATACTTCCCATTTACCTTAGTCATATTCTTCTACTTTTTTGCTAACAATCATTTGTGTTATGTTTTCAGTTTTATCAAGAGTCATAAATAATAAACTGACACATCTGTAAGTCATTTAATATCAAGCTTCAGATGTGATTTATCTCTTTTCATCTTTGATATAGACAACTGGAAAAGTGAATGAATCAATGAAGGAGTGGTGCTTCAGAAAACTGTCTTTAATTCTCCCGATTGCATGCCCTGGAAAAATCCAAGATCTCGCTTTCTACTCCAGCCAATTGAGCTTATATTTGTGATTCCTCAGCTTAGTATTTATTTACCTAGGAATCTAGACTGTTTGTTGGACGCTCTCCCTTCTGACATGTTTTCCAGAGTGATACTTTATCTATTGAATATAAAAGAACAAGCAATTCAACTGCTCTGTTCAAGCCCCAGGTGGAGAGAGGAAAATTCTGGATTTTAAACAGGTAGATAGATGTTAAGTCAGAGGGGCTCTGATGCATTTTGTACACATTGCACAAGCATTTCAAGGACTCACATGTATTATGCTTCTATCATTTAATTTTTCCTGGTTTCTTTGATTACATCTTTATAGCATTTTTTCTACTTTTTAATTCTTTATTATAGCTTTATGAGATACATTTCACATATCATAAAATTCACCCATTTAAAGTACATAGTTCAGCAGGTTTTAGTATATTCAGTATTATGCAACCATCACCACTATCTACTTTCTGGACATCTCATGATTCCCAAAAGAAACTCCGTACATATTAGCATTCATTTCCTGTCCCTGAACAATCCTACTCCCTGGCAACTACTGATCTGTTTTCTGTCTGTATGGATTTGCCTGTGGTAGATACTGCACAGACAGAATCTTATCAGTCTTTTGTGTCTGACTTCTTTCACTTATCACACTGTGTCAAGGTTCATCCATGTTGTAGCATGTATCAATACTTCATTACTTTTTATTAGCTAATATTTCATTGTGTATATATATACTACTTGTTGTTTATACATTTATCAGGTGATGGGCATTTATATTGTTTTCACATTTTGCTATTATGAATAATGTTTCTGCAAACACTCATGTACAAGTCTTTGCAATAAGCATTTCATTTCCTTTGGGTGTACACCAAGGAATGGAATTACTGGGTACTATGGTAATTATATTCTTCACTTTTGACCAAGTGCCAACTGTTTTCCAAAGGTGCTGCACCTTTTTACTTACACTAGCAATGTATGAGGGTTTCCATTGTTTCTGCATCTTCACCAACAATTGCTAATGTCTTTATTACTGTGATCATTCTGGTGGATGTGAAGTAGTATCTCATTTTGGCTCTTATTTACATTTATTTAATGACTAATAGTGCTCAGCATATTTTAATTTGTTTATTCGCTGTTTTTTTTTTTTTTTAAGACAGAGTTTCACTCATGCTGCCCAGGCTGGAATGCAATGGCGTGATCTTGCCTCACTGCCTCACCTGGGAGGTGGAGGTTGAAGTAATTCTCCTGAGAAGCAGGAGAAGCTTTCCATTGCAGGATGGAATGGAATTCCATCTCCTGGAGGAGAAGCAGTTCTCCTGCCTCAGTCTCCCGAGTAGCTGGGATTACAGGCATGCACCACCATGCCCAGCTAGTTTTATATTTTTAGTAGAGATGGGGTTTCTCCATGTTGGTCTGGCTGGTCTCGAACTCCCGACTTCGGGTGATCCGCTGCCTCGGCCTCCCAATGTGCTGGGATTACAGGTGTGAGCCATTGCGCCCCTGCCTATTGGCTGTTTTTATATTATCTTTGGAGAAATACCCATTCAAATCTCTCACCGATTTATTCCTTGGGCTATTTGATCTTTTTATTGTTGAGTTCAAAGAAGTCTTTATATATCCTGAATATAGGTCCCTTGGCAGATATAACATATTCAAATTTCAAATATTTTCTCCCTTTCTGTGGGTTGTCTTTTCACTTTCTTAATGATGTCATTTGATACAGAAGTTTTTATTTTAATGAATTCCAGTTCATGTATTTTTTATTTTGTCTTTTATGCTTTAATTGTCATTTCTAAGAAATCACAGAGTAACCCAAAGTGGTGAAGATTTCAGGAATTTCTTAAATGTAGTCTGTGGAGGTAGTTGTTCACAGATGTCTGAGGCCTTTTATCTTTCCAGGGGGATCTGACTGAGACATGATTTTAGTAACAGCTATTCATTTGGAGGAGGGTGTTGCAAAGATCTCATACACAGGAAGCTTGGGGGTCTCCCGAGATTTAAAAAATTTTTCTTTACACAACTCTTAAAGAAATTGCACACATCACAGGCTGTGACACTCAGAGCATTCTCTCAATCACCTACACCTTCCTTCAATAACACATATACCTTCTCCCCAAGGTATAAAACCCCTGGGTCTGGCGCAGTTGTGGCATCAAGATGTACTTGTCTTGCTGGTGCCCAAGACCATGATTCGGTCTTTAAGTTCCCCCAATAAATCACACTTGACTGACAAACTGGATGTCTGCCTCCATTTTTTGGTTTCTTGATGCCTTCAGCATTTGGGGGGTAGCTTTGCATATACAGCCTTTCCATAGGATAAATCCCACATTGAAAGTAGCATATTAAAATCTCCAATTAATAAACCTGTGATTTTTTTGTCTTCGATTCTGTCAGGTTTTTCAATATGTATTTTGGTGCACTGCTGTTAGGTGAATAATTTTTATAATCATATCTTCCTGATGAATTTATGGTATCATATAAAATATACTTCCTTATATCTATTAATGACTTTTCTTGTAAAGTCTATTTTGTCTGATATCAGTATTATTACCCCAGCTCTCTTTTGGTTACTGTTTGCTTGATGCATCTTTTTCAATTTTTTACTTTTAATCAGTTTCTGTTTTTGAATTTAAACTATATCACTTTTAGACAACATAGAGCTGGAACATTTTTAAAAAATCCATTCTTCCAATCTCTGCCTATTGATTGGAGTGTTTAGTAATTTACATTTAATGTGATTACTGATAATGGAGGATTTACACCTGCTATTTTTCTATTAGTATTTGTTTTCTATTGGACTATGTTTCTTCTTATTCATGTATTCCTCAATTTCTGTCTTTCAAAAATATTAAATGGATATACTCCAGTTTATTTTTAATGTCCTTTTTCTTTTAGTCCATATTCTTAGTAACTTTCTTAGTGGTTGTTCTAGAGGTTTCAGTTAACATCTTAATGCAATCTAGTTGAGAATATTACTAACTTAATTTTACAGTGTATAAAAATTGTTTTGCTCTAATATAACTTCATTCTTTTGTCCTTGTTTTGTATTATACAAACTGTATCTTAATATGTTACAAGATTATCAATGCAAATATATAATCTTCCTTTATGTCGTTGCCTTTTAAAATAGGAAAAGGGTGACAAACAAAAAATACCTTTTTATTGTCTTTCATAGTACCTATATGGTTAACTTTACTGGTGCTCTCCCATCATCATGTGGATTTGAGTTACCATCTAGTGTTCTTTTATTTCATTCTGAAAGTCTCCTTTACCTATTTGGTAGAGCAGGTCTGCTAGCTATGAATTCTGTTTTTGATAATTTAGAAATGTCCTTTCACTTTTGAAGCAGAGTTTAAGTGTATATAGAATGCTGAGCTGACAGTCTCTTTTTTAACACTTTGAAACTCTGACAATGTCATTACAGTTTTCTGGCTTACATGCTTTCTGATGACAAATCAGCTATTAATTTTATTAAAGTTCTCTTTTATGTAGTAAGGTTTCCTCCTACTGCTGTTTTTAAGATTTTTCTCTTTGTCTTTTTGCCGTTTTGAATATGATACGTCATAGGCGTTGATCTCTTTGAATGTATTCTATTTGGAGTTCATTAAACTTTTTGAATGTGTGGATTCATATTTTTCATTAAATTTGGGAATGTTTTAACCATGTTCTCAATTTTTTAAATCCTTTTTTTGTTTTTCTTCTATTTCTGGAAATTCCATTATATATAGTTGGGTACACTTAATGCTGTTTTTCAGTTCCCTGAGGTTTGTTTATTTTTCTTTCTTTTGTTTTTCTTCATGCTCAGAAGATTGGGTAGTCTCTGTTGACTATCTTCATATTTGATGATTCTTTCTTCTTCCAGCTGTAATCTGTTGTTGAGCCTTTCTATTAAAATTTTTACTTCAGTGGTACTTTGTAACTTTATAATTTCTTTTTGGTTCTTTTCAGATAATTTTTTCCTTTATTAATGTTTTCTCTTTAATGAGACATAATTGTCACTCTTTCCTTGAGTTCTTTAGACATGGTTTCCTTTAGTATATATATATATTGATAATTGGTTTAATGTTTTTGTATACTATGTTCATACTTAAAGTTTCCTTATGAAATGTGTTTGCTGCTTTTTCTTGTGTATGTGGCATACTTTACTGTTTGCATGTTTATATATTTTTTTGAGTACTGGTCATTAATATATTGTGACAATATTTCTGTCTCACAAAGATGTATTGTATTCCTGTATTTATGTTGTCATTTTAGGTTTTCTTTTTGCTGCTTATTTGCTTGCGACTTTCAGGGAGTCATTCTGTGCATTCTATCTGCCCTGCTGTGTGTGTCTACTTAGTTCTCTACTAGCTTCTTAATAAATGTTTTTGTCTTTATTTCTAAGCTTGGCTTTCTAAAAGTAAGCCCTTGATGATTATAACCTCGTGGTCAATGATTGGCCAGAAGATTTCTTTAAATGAGTTTCCTATATGTCTCCCCACCTTTTATTTTTTGGCATCAGTTTACAAGATAACCTTAGCTTTTACTTCCTGTTTGATCATGGCCTTAAGGCCAAGAAGAGATGAGTGACTATTGATTTTCCTTCCTCAGGTGTTTGCTATGTATGCACACAGCATTGCACATGTTCTGTCTTTTAGATTCCTAGGAATATGTAGGAGCTTTCAAAGTTCCTCACTGTGATCCCTGTACCCCTGCTGAGCTGAGCCCTGGGTCAAATCAAATAGCCACCACATCTTGAGAATACCCACTTTCTAGGAATCTACAAGTTTGTGCAAGAGTTTCACTGTACTTTCGGGATGGTGCTTTTCACAAAATTTCAAAAGTAATCAGATTTCTCTGTTATCTGCAATTTGCCTGCTTTTGGTTACAGAGCTCCTGAGCAGGGGAGGGAAAGAAGATGCAGATAGCCCCACGTTAAAATGTTACAGAGTATGCTGTCTTATTGAAATTCACTAGGTATCTCGGGTAGATGATTCTCAGTTCATTTTGCAGCTTCGGTTAATTGCCTACATTCTGCAGTGGTTTATTTCTGGCTTTTTGTTGTTGTTGTTGTCTGTACTGCTATAGTTTTAGAGGGAGAGTGAATTCATAGAGGCGGTCACTTGGCCATTCCAGAAGTTGATTGCTGCTTTTTGTTTCTTGATTATGTATTTTTCCTTATACTGTTATCAAACTCTTCTTCTATCTATTTAGTATTTTCCAAGATAATAATCATATCATGAACTTACAATCCTTTGTATTTTCCTCTTATTATAGTGCCTATAGTAAATATTCAACAAACAATTGAAGGTTGCTATGTGATATGTTGCCAGATATCCTACGGGGAGGAAAATCATGAATGATTAAGAACTACAATTATTTCATTTAATCTCTGCCACAATTCTTTTAGGAAATTGTTATTATCTCCATTTTACAGTGGCCTAGAGAGCTACATATTTACCTTACTAAAGTTACACAGTTAGTTAAGTGACAAAGGTTGATTTTAAATCTAGCCTTCTCTGACTCCAAGGCCAATCTTACTTATGGTTTATAAGTTAAGAGGAAGGACTTTGTTATTTTTATTTTTTTAAATTTTGACACACCTTTGATCTTGTCAATATTCCAGGACATTACATTTTATTTGTTCTATGATTTTGGCAATAGTTTTTGGATTAAAGTATTATACATTCTTATGAGGTTTTAGGGCTCCATTTAATTGCACATTCAGCTATGAATACTAGGTTGTCTTAGCCCTTTTTTTTTTCCCAATGCAATGACCTTGAACTCAGTGTGACTGAGTTTATGGTTTGTAGGGTGTTCACATTGCAAGAATTGGTACTATTCTTCTTCTGTACTCTCCTCCTGCTTTAACAATAAGTTCTCAAAGAGGCTAGCGTTGAGTTGTGCACACTCACCCACATCCTGTTTGTCTTGTTAATAGAATACATGGGGTACATGGAAATGCCCCAGGCAGGCTTCCTTACATCCTGTTGCCAAGGCAACAATGCCATGATTCCCCACATTCTATGTCTAAGATAGCATCAGGCCAGCACACACAGAAACTCCACACGCCCACCTGTGTCTTACTATCTTGGGAAAGCATAAGAAAAACTGTGCTTGAGTTGGTCTTGGCCAGGATTCTTTATGATTAACATTTTACTCAGACAATGGGTGAACCTTTGATGCTTTTTTTCATACAAAGTTCTATCTACAAAATCTTGCCCAATAAACCACGTAGCTGCTAGAGGCCTCCTTGGAGTCCTAGAACATGTATTGAAACTCTGATTTTGTCACTAACGCATATCCAAATCTTGAACAAGATCTCAACAACTCTTTACAAGCCTCAGTTTTCCCTTATGAGGGAAATGGAATAAACTTCAGTTACCTCATTGAATAGTTCTAGAAATGAAAGGAGTGAATGGCCCTCAAATCAGTTCATAAATGATAAAGTTATTCAGATGCTAATTTTAATTGTTTTAAACCCCATGCTTCTTTTTTGATATCACTTTATCCCCATGTGAAGAAATTAATCAGTGGTAAGGAAGAAAAGATGTTGAGCTGTTTAAGGTCAGGAATCATATTTATAAGGAGGGTAAAGTGGCTCCTTGACTAATGATGATTAGTGCATGTATGTGAGTTCTCTAAGCTCATAGTCACTGCCACTTAGAGACCAGGCTCAGAAGGACTCACTAGTGAATACCATAGTAGTGAACACTGTATATTCTTGTCTTCAGGGTACCTCAGAAGCAGCCCCTAATTTTCAATGAAAGTTTTGTCTCTGTAAATATAAGCATTTATGGCAGATTTGTTTGTCATTTTTATAATGTGATCAATGTGTGTTTAAAGTCCTATTATTTTGATGTACATTAATATTCAGTTAGATGAGGGATGAGCTATATTTTATGAATAATCTTTGACAAATATACACACACAGCTGTGTTTAGCCTCAGCACTACACATTGTAATTGAAGTAAAAAATAAAGGCTCACATGCTAGGAAGCAAAGAGTAGCTCCAACTTTCACCTTTGCACCTTCTAAACCATTTCAGCCTGTTAAAAGCAGGTTAGAAATGGCTTTAATTTGAGTCAGTATGAATCAATTACAGAAATTGACACAATATATTGAGAAACAAGATCGTGGGTCTGAGCAATGAGATATTTTCACTATATCCTTGGAAACTATGCACATATCATTCTCAACATTCTCAAGCAAGGTTCCAGTCCCTTTCTGACTTTAATTTTCCTTTAATTTACATTGGAATTTAAAAATCCAAAATGTTCACACTTGCAGAGGATATATAGAAATAATTAGTCTTATTATATATGACTCCTTTTGAATTCATCACTTGCATATAAACAAGGTAAATACTTGCCTTGTCCATCTCATAAACTATGAAATGGTAGAGACCATTGTAAGTTCACTCAACTTAATGTCTAGAGCTGCATCAGTTATAGATAAAGAAGCATTTGCTAACTTTTTATTATGAATGACATCAGCACTACCTCTGTTTTTGAAAGAGAGCTTTCATTGCTTAGATTACAAGTAGGCGCCTTGGCCTGGGGTGGTGGCTCACGCCTGTAATCCCAACACTTTGGGAGGCTGAGGGGGGCGGATCATGAGGTCAGGAGATTGAGACCATGCTGGCTAACATGGTGAAACCCCGTCTCTACTCAAAAACAAAAACAAAAACAAAAAAAGCAAAAAAATTAGCCGGGCGTGGTGGCAAGCGCCTGTAGTCCCAGCTACTCAGGAGGCTGAGGCAGGAGAATGGCGTGAACCCGGGTGGTGGAGGTTGCAGTGAGCCGAGATAGCACCACTGCACTCCAGCCTGGGTGACAAAGCGAGACTCCGTCTCAAAAAA
>NW_012107419.1:1351870-1374206 GCF_000951045.1 Mandrillus leucophaeus
AAAAAAAAAAAAAAAAAAAAAAATAGGCACCTAGTAAGCGTTTGATGAATAAAAAGTTAATGCACAAATTAAAAGGCATCTGCAGAACAAAAATACTGGATCACTGCACAAACAATAGCACAGACATATCTTTATTAGGGGTTTGCAGTTGCCTTTGTGTATCAGCAGCAAAAGGTCATCTTAAATCCGTAAAGAAATGAAGATTCTCATAAAGTCTGTTTTCCCAATATATGTAGATCTGAGAACTTGATCTACAGTGATTTAAATGTTAATATTGTGGTATTGCATTTAATTCAAAAATTTAATCAAAATATCAACGTATGTGTGAAAAAATATGTATATTTACTTTCAGCACCTTAACAGCAGGGATAATATTTGGCTTCACATTTTTCTCTTATATTATCCAACAAGAAACCTTACGATTTTGTATCAGGGAGCTGGCAGCTAGTCATCAATTTCAACTAATCAAGATGCTTCAAGTAGTCTGGAACGTTTTTGCATTATTAAGTGCTTTAGCAGCACTTGGGACTTTTAGTCTGCTGTCCTCAGAATGATTTAGCATTATTATTTTTGAATAGATTCCCACATGTGTTCATCTCTTTCAACTGAAAGTCCCTTGGTAGGGAAAAGAGCCACACAAACCACTTCCTTCTGACCCCATCAACCAGCCAGATCCAGAATCACAGTAGCATCTAAAATAAGTCCACTTATGTCCATCCATAAAGAACAAATTGTTGTGGCCTAAAGGATTTTCACTGAGTAAATATTAAAACACCACATAAAATCCGCTTTCCCATAACATCACATTTCCATCCCCTCTGGTTAATTAATGTCTGTTGATAGGTTGTGTTTTATACACTCGGATAGAACATATATACTGTTGAAGGTTTTTTCCAGAAGCCTGCCTTAGAAGTACTTGATACATGTACATCATATCTCTAGCAAGATGGACTGTACAACGATGTTCTGGTCATTATGAATTTAGCTTAGAATCAATTCTTAATTCATTTAAAGCAGGCCTTATGGGAAGGACAATTTCTTATTGTCTGAGAGTGATAATTCTGACTCTCTCAAGCTGGTTAAGGATAGTTATTTGTTGAAAGCAGCATGTTAAGGCAAGTATTAAGTGAGAATAAGGTAATTTTTAAATGAATGGAAAATAAAAGCTTATCCAAGCTGAATGAGTGTGAAATGGAGAGAACTTTACAGTCCTAAGTGAAAACAGGTTATTATACATTAGAGGATTGTAAGAGGCTTACTCTCTCGAATGTCATGGTGATATTGAAACAGAAATCAAATATTAAAAAATACACAAAAATAGGCTTGCTCTATTTAAGAAAACTATAAAATCATAGATCATGGTGTTTACTAGTTTAATATGACACAGCTCAGAAGACGTTACCCCAAATTGTAGCTCGTTGGCATACTGAGTAGTGTAAGCTGAAGCAAATTGAGAAAACCGCAGAAGCATGAAGGTCACTCTCTGACATGCTTCCGCCCTTCTCCCCTGAAAGAGATGATAAGACTCTCATTACCATCTTTATCTCTGAAGACACAGGGGTATAGACAGGAATCTTTAAATACAAGCCTGGCTAAGTCCCCCTCCCCAAGTTTATTACCATTATTTAAAACTCTTTTCCTCCAATCATACTTCTGTATGACTGTCCATAAAAATACATAGATCTTCTCAAAAAACAGCCTGGCATGGTGGCTCACACTTGTAATCCCAGCAGTTTGGGAAGCTGAGGCAGGTGGATCACCTGAGGTCAGGAGTTCGAGATCAGCCTGACGAACATGGTGAAACCCCATCTCTACTAAAAATACAAAAATTAGCTGTGTATAGTGGTACATGCCTGTAATCCCAGCTACTCAGGAGGCTGAGACAGGAGAATCGCTTGAACCTGGGTGGCGGAGGTTGCAGTGAGCTGAGATCGTGCCATTGCACTCCAGCCTTGGTGACAGAGCGAGACTCCATCTCAGGAAAAAAAAAAAAAAAAAAAAAAAAAAAAAAAAAAACTTTTGTTAAATGCATTTGTATACTTTTGTTAATGTGTCTTTTGTTACCGGAGCCTCAGCTATGAACCTTGCAATGGGTGAAGAAAAGATAATATTTTTTATCCGCTATACTAGAATGCATGGCTTCATCAAGGCAGATACTTTTATTTGTTGGAAGCACCACTGCTCAGGCATTTCTCTAGGACTGGTGGCTCACTGTATAGATGGAGAAAGTAAGATAGAGGAGATCAGGTCAACAAAACTGGTCTACGATAGCTATGTTGCTGATGAGGTAAATTTGTCTCCTGCATCTTATTCCTGTATGTTATTACAATCAAAATCCTTCTGTGGGGGCCAAGGGAGAGCTTTCCCCTTGGCCCTCTGAAGGTTCACTAAAAAAATCAACTTGCAAAAGGCAGGTTAATAGGAGAAAAGGCACAAATATTTATTTGGCGTGTATACACAGGAGCCTTCAGAATGAAGATGGAAAGATGCCAGGGGAAAATTGTTCATTTTTATGGTTGTATTAAACAAAATATGGATAGCTGTATAGAAATATGATTGAACAAAAAGGGTATAATCTAATGTTAATAGACTGAGTGAGGAAACCCGGCAAGTCCTCTTTCTAGATTCTCCTTGGTGTCTCTGAGCATGCGTTCCTTCCTTCTGGGTGTCAGCATGACCCTGTCTGGAATGGGGGCATCATGACCTACAGTCAAACGAGATAGGTCAGATCATTTCTTTATGGCCAGTTTTTACAGAGAATATTTTTAGGTTTTATATCTGGCTTTTGAGAAAAGGGTTCTGGTTTTTATGACCCACTTTCAGGAAGAATGATTCTCGTGTCTATGGCTAGTCTCTGGGGAGAATGGGCCTGAGAGATGGGAGGACAGGAAAAGGTCAGAGAAGAACTTTTGCTTGTGAGACTGCTGCTGAGGTTTTCGTTTTGGGGAATTGTTTTCTGATCCCTAACACTTCACTGCACGTGATTTGTAAATATTCCTTATCAGACCAGTACATGAACCAGAGATTTCTATGTTGGGATTGAGAGGATAAGGTACTTTGAAAGAAAAAAACACAAACTTGGAGAAAGAAATCTGTTTCTAAATTTGCCCTCAGCCCTTTTCTGGAAATCACCAAAAATGAATCTCTAGATGAATGGTGTCCAATAGAATTTTTCTGATCATGAAAATGTTCTATCATATGTACTGCTCTGTAGCTACCAGCTACTTAAACTGACTGATCACTTGAAATACAACTAATGTAACTGAGAAACTGAATTTTCCATTTTAGTTACTGTTAATTAATTTGAAATTACATAGCCACATGTGGCTGGTGGCTACTGTGTAGGACAGCACAGATCTCCATCTGTGTTACCTGAATTGGTGTGTTTATTGCTGGGGTGGAGGACAGGGGGTCATGAGAGTAGAATACTTTCTGCTAATTGGTGCCAGGGTCAAAAAGGACTGGTGCTGGGTGGCAACACAGTACATAGCTTTTTGGAATGGATATTCTTTCAAATAAGGAAGTTGTGTTTTCTTTTACAAGAAGAAAGCAAAATCAATCTTTCCCTTATCACATAGTGGTGGGTCATTATACAGAACCCAAAGGAGGCTATTACAAATCAAGGGTTCCCAGAAGAGCATTTAGTAAGAGAAAACAATGAAGGTTTGTGATGTTTCAGATGAAAAGGGAGCGTTTGGCTTTCTTTGTCAAAAATAGCTGTTAGATTTGCAACCATACCTTTGACCTTCAGATCTGATAAGGAAGATAAGAGGAGTTTATTGCTAAACCTCAGATCTGTCAAGTCAGGGTCAGATGAAACATTGCATTCCTCTTTGACAAAGAAAAAAGCATTAGCAGAGAAAAGGGCCAGCTCCATTAGACCACACATGGAGATGGAGATGGGAAGAATTTCAAGCAGCCTTCTGAGAGGAAGATAGGAGACCAAGCAGGCGGAAAATGAGCAGTAGTTGGTTTATGTTTGTGCAAAGGAAATAAGAAATAAAATTAAGATTTTTGTATTTTTATTTAGAACATATCCCCAGAAAATATGGTTTCTCTTCAATCACGCTGTTTGGAGTTAACAGAAGTACCCGTTCTGAAGGGAAATTTGGCAGTAATTACTCAAGAACCATTGAAATATGTAAATTTTGACTTAGCAGTTAGATTTTTAGAAGGATATCGTAAGAAATAATCTTAACTATGCAATGATACAGATAAAGTCCGTTGGCTGAGGCAGCAGTTATTGCAACATTAATTATAATGGACAAAAATAATAATTGAATGTCTATCAGTAGAAGGTTGGTTGGTTAAATTATATTACTTCTGTACAAAGGAACATTACACAATCAAAAAACATGTTGGGAGATGCCTATAAACATGTAACAATTTAATATTATATGCACACATGCTGTTTTTCTTCAGTATTTTAAAAGCATTCATTACATTTTCTATTTTCTTAAATATACTTAATCTTTTCAAGTATATTAGTTTTATAATTAAAATATTTTTTCAAAATGTTAATGATATTTTTGTTTTTTTACCATCTAGGTTTTTCTATTCTATGAACTCCTTGTCTTGGGCTGTCAAAAAGATCTATTTGAATCTGTAAACAGGTAGAGATTACAGTGTGCAAAAAGTAATCCTTTTTGGCACCTCTGGTAAGCTCTGCTTCTTGCAGATCTCGGAGGATTTTAAGCCATATAAGCCATCATTAAAAACCATAGTTAGTGTGTAAGCTGCTTTATCCACTTATGATTTTCTTTTGGCTCAGGAGATTTACATTCTGCCTATTCATCACATTTACTAAGTAGAAAGCTATTTCACAGCTACCATCCTCCAATTACTCCCTGCTGATTGTTTCCTAATTCTCCTTGGAGAGATTTGAGTCTCTAATTGGATGGCTAGAGGAAATTATCCTCAGAGGTCATGTCACTATTCTGGTCAGTGAAAATTTGCAATGGATTTTCCAGAAAGTAGAAAGTCAGGGCAGTAGAGGCCCACTGCCTCTGTCTCTGCAAAGCCATTTCTGAACACAAGGAATTTTGGCTTCTCAATTCTTTCGAACAGTACTAAAGTAACAATAAAAAGGGTGAGAAAGAGAGATAACAGTACGGGAAGAAGAAAAAGAAGAAGAAAGGGAAAAGAAAAGAAAAGAAAAACAGTAAGAAAAAAACCCCAACCTGTATTTCACATATAAGGGTCATGGGAAGCACTAGAAGTCTAGAGTCATCCTTATTTGTTTTGAATGTTCATATTGAAAACCACAGCCAATTTTCCAATCTGCCACCTTCACTCGAGCTGGGTTAAAGTAGTATGCATTAGGAAGCTTTTGCAGAAATGAAATTATTTTGCCAGGAATGATCCCAGAAAGAATGTTCTCATAACAAAAGGCCATGTTAGGTCCTTCTCATTTCTTTTGGGGAAGCCAAATCTCATGAAACAACAACACATATATTCCCAGGAGTGACAGGACATGCCTTTCCTATCAGTGTCATGTTGGACAGAATGTACACAAGTCGTGGGAATATCCAGAAAGCTGAGGCTACTGCAGGAATGCTGATAGCTTAGCTAGACTTCAACTCATACCAATATTACTGTGTAATTCTCAGACCATAGATATTTTCTTATGCAGATTTTATCAGACAGACTAAAGGTACCACTTTACACCCACACTCAGGTTTTATAATACAGGCTCTCAAAGTAACTTACACCTCTGCACAGCAGCATATACCATATATATATATATAATCACTTCTTCAATGTTTGTCTTTCTCTGTATCATTATAAGCCTCCTGCTTTCAGGAACTATGCATTTTTTGTTCAGTGTTGTATTCCTTGGGCCTGGTGCTGTGCCTGGGACAGAGTTGACACTCACATGAACTCTGCATGTTGAATGAATGAAGGAGGAGTATTTGAGGGAACCTGAGAAAAGAAGACCTCACTAAAATGGAATAAAGAGCAGTACTGATAAAATGTTATGTCCATCACAAAGTATTACAGGTCTATTTGCTGTCACTCTCCATTAACCTGAAAATAATAATAGTTACCATTTATGAGTATCTACTATATATTCCAAGGTCTTTGCATACGTTATGCCACTTAATTCTGAGAATGCTACAAGGTAGCAATTATTATTTCATTTTGTAGATTAAAAAACTGATGTGCAAAAAATTTAAGTTACTTAAGATCACAGCTGCAGAGCACCTAGGCTCTTAACAATGACTTATTCAGAAAAGGAATGCAAGGGAGGAAGGATTTAACCAGTCATTTTAATCTGAAGACTATTTTTTCCCCCACTGATTGTATCCCACACCTTCCCAGATAGGAAATTTAGGTGAATCATAGTTGTAGAATGCATATACCTACGTAATACTGAGCTAGCTACTGCTAACTAGGCCTCTGCAGAGATGGCCAGGCTGCTTCTAGAGTGGTACTTAGGCCTTTTGCATCATGAGAAGACAGGGTTCTCAGAAAAATGGGATAAAATTCCACTCAGGTAAGCTTCCTGGGTGTAAAACTTAGGGATGAGTTTTTCTGTCTCTGAGAAACACTGCTAAGGGTTTCAGAATGTCCTGATGGGAGTGGGGAGCAGCTCCCTGGCAGCTCAGTGGTAGAAACCAAGAACCCCCAAAAAGACAGCAAAGATGAAGTGGCAGTAGCAAGGTATGCCTGAGGCCAAGGCCACATCTGGAAGAAGTAGGAGAAACCATGGGAGAACAACTCCAATTGGGCTCATCTAAATCTCACAGAAGGAAATGCCCACACATAAAGGGCCAGTCTATGTATGATCAGTTAGATTTGTCATTTTCTAGACACTAGAGAGCTTTCTTCCAGAGGACGTGGGGAAACATGAAATCCTAAGCAAGCCTCTGACTCTGAGGTCTGGTTCCTGGGCCCTGGAAACTTGTTTGGGGAATGATGACCTTCATGGGGTAGGTGGTTATATCAGAAAGCACCCCTATTGATGGTGGCAAAATGAACTTAATTTCTCTACTTAATTTCTTCCACACTTGGCTTCAAGGCATTGAAATATGCTTATGGGGAACAATAGATCCTTGCAGGATGGGGCTCTCTGTGCCATTCACAATGGTTGAGCTTATTTTCCTACATCAGTCCCCTGCCAAGAGACAAGTAGCAGGAAAAGAACTCAATGCTTGTTAGGACTTTCTTGATAAAGAGATTAGGGACTGAGAGCTAAATTGGGTTTAGGTTGTTGTGGCCTAACATGTCCCATCCCTATCCATATGTTGAAGTCCTAACCCCCAGTCTCTCAGAATGTATTTGGAGATAGGGTCTTTAGATAGGACATTACGTTGAAGTGAGTTTCCTAGGGCTGGCCCTGGTCTAATATAACAGATGTCCTTCTAAGAAGAGGGAATTTGGATATTGACATGCAAATGTCAATATTTGGGAGGGATGACCATATGAAGACACTGGAAGAAGACAACCGTCTATAAACCAACGAGAGAGGCCTCACAAAAAATCAACCCCTTTGACACCTTGATCTCGGACTTCTAGCTTCCAGAACTGTGAGAGAATAAGTTTCTGGTGTTTAAGTCACCCAGTCTGTGGTACACTTTTATGTCAGCCCTAGCAAATGAATGCAGTGGTCCAGGGTTCTGAAGATATTTCAAAATGGCTTAGGGTAGATGAAGCAAGGCTGAGGGGGAAGATGAAACACCTGTGGCCCCAAACTTTGCCTGTATCATTCAATCATCAGGTTTTGGTGTACTTCAAAGCAATGCACAAGCAGAATATACAACTGTTCATGAAAAACATATTATAGAAATGATAGTCACAGTGATTTGTGGAATGTTTATTGCATGCCAGCCTCTGTTCCAAGTACTGTAGAAATGCTGTTTTATTTAATTTTCACAGTGACATTCTGAGGTAGGTAGCCTAAGTATCCCCATTTTATGCATATGGAAACAGCCATAGATGATTAATTTAGCCACAGAGAGTAATTTGCTCAAGGTCACCCAGCTAGTTGCAAGGCCTGGGCTCTGACAGGTGAATGGGCTAAATAAGACTCAAGAGCACTTAGTAGTTATTCCAAGTCATGAAACGAGTAAGGAAGTAGGAGAGCTAAGACTTCCAATCAGCTGCTTTGTCTTCAGATGTTCCCTTTTGAGTTCCTCACAGGCTGCCATGAGTTAGACAAATGGCACTAACACACTGAGTGTGTCTCCATTACTCTTGAAAAGAAAGTCTTTCATAAGCAAGAAGTTAAAACAGCAGTGGTGGTCAGTTAAAGACAGCCTCCTTCAATTCTATTTTTGTTCAGAACTTTTCTTCCTCACTTCTGAAACTTCTCGGAAAAAAAATCTTCTGCTCATGCTTTAGTGTTTATTTTACGTGATTGATCTCAGCACTGGAATTATGCTATGCTATAAGGCTGCAGTAATCCTTAACCAGTGACTCACAAGCCCAGCTGGTGCTTAATTTGTATTGCAATCAGCAGTGTGGAAGCACGTTTTTCTATTTTTCAGACTGAGTAAACATACGAACCCAGGATCAATATAGATTGGAGACTGTTTGCAATTAACAAAAGATGAGTTCAATGATATGGGGGGCGGGGAAGAAGAAAAGCAAGGACCCTCATTTAAAAATTCATCCAGGTGCTCTCATGTTGAAATGTCTGAATAAATTATTACAGAATTAGAAAATTGTGTATAATTAAGGTTTTTTAATGCACCTGTGTTAAGTGTTAAACCACAAACATACAGCAAAGGAAGCTTTTGAGAACACATATTTGTTTTGATTAAGGATAAGACATTTGATAAAAGTTAATATATTTGCCAACACATTACAAATGAGCACGAAGATGATAGATTTTTTTGGTGTGTATCTTCATTCCTATTTGTGTGATAAATAACTGCCATGTATTCCATATTTTCTATGGATATTGTTAAGACTTGGACTGACCTCTCAGTCATGTTTTACTCACTTATTCAATCTTCTGTAAACCAAAAATAAAATTCTACGCCCGCCTCAACCATCTGAATGGACTTCCTCCTCAGCCAGGGCACTCTTAAAACTTAACATGAAGGACTGGTTCAGGCCATGATGGGAGGTGGGGATCAGGTATGCCTCATTATTCCTCTCCATCATTAAGTTCAACACAGACTTTAAGCCTGATAAGAAACCTTTTACAGCCTATTTTCTCTGAAGCCTACTACCTGAAGGCTTCCTCTGCAAATAAGAACTTCAGTCTCTACAGTCCTTTATCTTAACCCAGGCATTCCTTTCTATTAATTCCAGGTCTTTGGATAAACTCAACCAATTGTCAACTAGAAAAATTGTAAATCTGTCTATAAGCTGGAAGCCCCCCATTTCAAGTTGTCCCACCTTTCTGGACCAAACCAATGTATTTCTTAAATGTATTTAATTCAAGTTTTATATCTCTCTAAAATGCATAAAACCAAGCTGCACCCCAACCACCTTGGGCACATGTTTTCAGGACCTTCTGAGGGCTGTGTCACGGGTCATGGTTACTCATTTTTGGCTCAAAATAAATCTCTTCCAGTATTTTGCAGAGTTTGACCCTTTTCATCAACACTCTATTCACCCATTCAAAAATATTTATTTCTGGCCTACTCATGCTCAAAACTGAAGATAAGGCAGTCAATATAACAAAATATGGTCCTGTTTGTTGAAGATCTTAGAGTCTGGAGAGGCAGTGAGTCACCAAACAATCATATGAATGCAATGTTGATAAATGCTATGAAGGAGGCATAAATGGTGTTTCAGCTACAAAAACAGCTGGCTCTAACTAACTCCCAAACTAGAATTATTTCTCTGTTTGCAGAGGTGATATGAAATGCTGTTAACTATGGGTGAAAGTTAAAGAATAGTCAATGCATTGTTCTAGAAATATTTTTCTTTTGCCACATTTAGCTTTGGGTTAATTGTTTTGTAGAACTTACTTTGTGGCTGCCTGAAACTATGAAGTCTTCTAGCTCAGTGGTCTTACACACTGCTCATTCACAATGATTCATACTATCATCAAGTGGTTAATGTGAATTAAATCAACTAAAGGACGAATTTAAAAGTTTCTTCTGCTTTTTTTTTTGCCCCCTGGGAACCCAATGCCATCCTAGGGATTTGTCAGAACACTGTCAGCAAAAGAAGAATCAGGAAAAGAATGGAAAGTCCAGCTGCTCCCAGCCCTTTCCAGCCTCCGTTCATTATGCTTAAGTCTGTTCCTATGTAGTGGTCTGTTTTACTGGGGCTGCATGGTGTTTGTCCCTTACTGGAGTGGAAGTTTCAGAAGAGTGAGTTCCTGGAGAACTGAGAATTAAGTTAGCCTCTTTACAAACTAAATGGATATTTTTCCATTGGAAAAGAGTTCTTTTCTACACAACTTATATCTAGAAAGTCAGTCAGTAAATATATGAGGTTCAAGATAGGTCTGAAGGAAGTATGAATGGGAGGGAGAAAGGAAGGCAGGCAGAGAAGTAAAGATTTTGAAAATCAATAAAAACTATTATGAGCAAAAGCATTTCTTTTTGACTAGCTAACTTTGTTCTGTCAAAGTAAGTTCTAGCCAGATAATCATAGCTACTGCATAATAATGGAAATGTTTTTATTGTGCTGTGACATGCCTGAAATAAACTTCATTAGAACCGGTTATTGATATGAGACTTAAGTAGCAGAGGAAGCTTAAGCTGTAATCAGCCAATGTTTTAGTATTTTTCTCAGTATTTTAGAGCATTAGTATTCTTTATCAATATAAATATTTAAAACTTATGAATTGAAAAAATAAGCAAACAGAAAGGGAACTTAAAGATATTTCCATTTGGTAGCCTGTAATGTTAAGAGGAACTAAGTATAGAAGATAAGACTTCTAGAGTTTCCTAAATCTCTAAATGTTTCACGCTGAATTTTATCTTGATAGTTACTACATGCCCTATAAGAGAAACTGGTAAATGATTCACACTGAGGGGAAAAAAAATCAGGAAATATTCAGACTTTAGTTTCTGGCAGACTAGAAAAGATACATTTTCACATTGCTTTAATCTCTAATCAACATTAAATTAGAAAATGAAACAAATGTTCTGAAACAAAGAAAAATCAATGAAAAGATACAAAGAGCATAAATATGTGGAATGCAATCAAAATTTTACCTAATTGTTATGCTGAAAAAATTAGCTACATGTGGACTGAATAAAATAAAGTATACGAAATTGCAGACATTTGTAGTTTGTTCAAAATGCAGCATTGTTCAAAATGCCAAGTGTTAGAAATGACTGTTGTGGTCACCGTTTTGATCTAAAAGAAGGCAATTGAACAACAGTGGTGAAGTTTAAGAATAGGAAATTTTGGGGACCTATAAATTTATAATAAAATTGATAAAAGATAGAATACATCCTGGACTTAAAAACAGAAGAACCTAAATACTAGCTAGTGTTTTCATCTGAGTTCACTTTCAACAAACATGAAAAATGGGGATAATTCTTTTTTTTTAATCCCCTATTGTACCAAGGACAGACAAACCAATATATCAAAAGCCCTTTGTGGTCCTCAGGGGAAAGGCAAAGAAAATTCATCGATTACTTCAAGCTCTAAGCTCGTGGTAAATAGAAACACTCACATTCTGTTTGGTTAACACTTAACTGAGATACCTGGCAAAGTGTCCTCTTGTGATACCATTCAGGATTGAGCAACTTGTAGACAATAGCATAAGCAAAGTGGAAGTTTCTTTCATGTATCTATGAATCTCTTAGTAAGGCTCATGCAAAGCTTGGAAATTTTCTCCAAGTTATGTAGCTACATGGGGCAGCTTGGGGCAGAAGATTATCTTTGTAGCCACCTCCTATCATCTCCTCTTATCATCTGGCAGCCATTTTGCCAGGCAGAAATGTAACCCCACATAGTCCTTCCTTAACTGTCTCTTAAAAGCTTGGAATCTTCTTAAACTCGACATGCAGGCCTGAAGGTAGCTTAGCAAACCAAGTCATCTCTTAGGTATAACTTTCTCCACAACCAAGGAATCTCTGTTGTCACTTAACACATGGAGGAATAAAAATAGATGTTTTCCTATCCTCATTGTTGGAGATAATTGAGAGAATATAAACAGTGAAGAAGCAAATCAAGTTATGAATGCCATAGGGTCATTGCCTCATATCTTTAGTTAAATTGGTGCAACATGTTCTGAAAGGAATTGGTTGCCATGAATCAAGAATCAAAAAATGTTTAAATCCATTGATTTAGTTATCTCATTCTAAGGAAATACAGTAATTCAAAAGAAGCTAAATTATATGCAAAAAGGTATCTAATACATGTTTGGTAAAAGTTTTGTCATAAAAATAAACCAACTGGAAATAAATTAGATGTCCAGAAACAGTGGTACACTTATAGCAGTCAGCTAGAATAAATATTAAGTAGTCATTTAAATGATCATTATAAACGTATGGCTACACAGTGCTTATAATATTTAGTAGAAAAAATCTAAAAAGTTATATGCATAGGATAATTGCAAATATATGTGAATATATATGCAGAAGAAAAATAGAAGGGAAACACACAAACAAAATTTAGTAAATGTTGACTTAGTGCCAGACTGTGTTCTAAAAATTGAAAGAAAGCAGTGAAAAAAGACAGGACACTGTTCCCTCAACATTTACATTTAGTGAGAGGAAATAACAGGCAGTAAAAATGAATAAACAAGAATATGTCAGATAGTAACAAGTGCTATAAAGAAAATGATTTTGATAGAGCATGTAAGGAGGGGGTTATTTTGGATTGCAGAGTTGAGGAAGACCTCTGAGTGGATGGACTGTCATCAGGGGTCCAGAAGCTCTGACTGTGAGCTACTTTAGGCACTTATTGTGACCTCAGCCCTCTTCACATCCTTCCCAGCTGCCAAATGGAAGTCATCATCTTATCTATGTCCTGGAGGAGGTTCCTGAGAATGGAGTCACTCTCGTGTACAGGGGCAAAGGTTTTCTTCTGCAAGAACAGAGTGACCAGAACTTCAACTTTTTTGTTGCAAGTCCTATGTCCTATGTGGCATTCTTCAGGGGCATTTATTATCTGAAGGGTAGCAGCATTTGTAGGTCCATCCAATGGAAGCCACTGACCTGAGTATGATTTCTTGCATCTTCAGTTTATACAGTCTCCAGTTCAAATCAGAACCAAATGCTAACCCCATGTGGTGACCACAACCTCGTATTGCATTTAGAATCAGTTGTTTTTCCTTCCACCTGCCGAGTGTTCTATCTCAATGCATCTTTCTCTGACTTGTTTCTTCTAGTGGGGAGCTGGAGGGATTCAATCCTGGTGAATCCTTCATGGAGGACTCAGATGCTGCAATTAGCTGCCAGCTGCCCTTACTTGCAAACTGTGCACAGTGCCTGGGGCAGAAAGAGGAAATATGATGCAGTTTGCTCTGCTAGCATCTCCAGCAGGAAAAGTACAAATAAAGGCATTTTTATTTTTATTTGTTTGTTTGTTTGTTTATTTTTTGAGACAGAGTCTTGCTCTGTCACCCAGACTGGAGTGCAGTGCTGCAAACTCTGCCTCGCGGGTTCAAGCAATTCTCTGCCAGTCTCCCGAGTAGCTGGGATTATAAGCGCCCACCACCACACCCACCTAATTTTTGTATTTTTAGTAGAGACAGGGTTTCACCATCTTGACCAGGCTGGTCTTGAACTCCTGACCTCATGATCCACCCACCTTGGCCTCCCAAAGTGCTGGGATTACAGGCATGAGCATTTTTCTTACTAAAGTTGGTTAAGCCTGGATTCTTCCCTCCTCTCCTCCTCATAAATAGCATACTTAATGGCCAAGTGGCCATAAAGTCATTCTAACTGCTAAAGTTCAACAGTGAGATGGCCTTGAATAGGGTTCCTATCCCCAATTTGTGTATGACAGCAGTCCAAGGACCTTAACTCTTCTCAAAGTCAAAAGTATTTATTTTTGTTTTTATTACTGAAATGAGGCCTAAAGTTCTGCAAAGAGAGACCAGATGAAATGGTGCCTTTACACCCACCACTAGACCGGGAGTTTGCACAGGACTGTGAGGGGAGTGGGTAGTAAATTGCCGGTATTGATGAACATAGGATTGATTCCTCATTTACCTTGAGACTCGTATTACATTTAAGATCATCTAGATTGTGTTGAAGAAGAGGCACAATACTCCTAGCAAACCTGATGTATTAAAATAAAGCTGTCCCCTACAACCTCTCAGTCACACATGGTATTACTGTAGCCAAACCAGTGTGTGTCTCAGCCATGGAGATAGACTACTCTTAACTTGCACAGCACCTTGAGGGAACAGGCAATATGTGGATAAGAATAAGGGTACAGAAGGACCAATGGGAATGTTTTCATCCTGGTAGTCGGAGCGTCTGGAGGAGGCAGATGAACCTCACCAGGGAAGTTTCATTGGGTCGGTTTTGTGTAGAAATTTCCTATAGCTAAATTAACAACCCTCCAGCTCCTCTCCCTAGTATATAATGCCTGAATAGAATTATAATCAACTTCATTGCATCAAAAGCCTTAAAATGAGTCATGCTTCTCCCACCCAATGCCATTTCTCACCCTCTAATCCTACCCAATCTTTAACAAAACTGCCATAATTCTAATGACAATGTCTATTTTGTTGTACTTTCTTATAGCTGTTAAACTAGTTGTGCTATAATAAATAAATGAATTAATGAATAAGCCAACAAAGGCCTGAATAAGAGGAATGACAAGGACTATTTTAGGGTGAGATTTTAGGTAATTTGCTCTCCCACCAATTCAAATTATCTAAAATGCTGTATTTAAAAAGAATCATTACACACAACTATGTTTAAGAATATTAAGGTAAGAAATTTCTTATACTTTATGTGTGCACAGCATCTGGTTCTTAGAGCAGATTTGAGATTGGACCTGCTTGAGATTATCCACTATGAGTAATTTTATTTATTTCCTTGTTTCCTCCTCACTCTTTCCTTTGCCCTCATCTCTGTCTGTTTCAGAGGCAATGCTTGCTTCACACCTGCTTAGTATTCTGGCTCTGTCTTGTCTTATCAAAATGCTAAGGCTGTGCTCACTGCAGCCTCAGGTCATGACTTTTAAATAACAATAGGAAATTGCTATGAGGATGTATGTAATGTTGCATTGTCTAAATTTTTTCTCCACAAAAGATATATTTTTGGCATCTATAGATATTTCTTAGTGTTATTTCATTGTAAATATAATGCATTGTATAAATCCATGAGTCATTTCCAATCACTCAACAGATTGTACTCAAAAGGCTGTTTGGCAAGACCCCAACATAATGCATAGCTAGTCATCTGCTCTACCATCTGTCACAAATATGTTGTTTGGACACCCTTAAAGCTTTGATCTAGATCAATTCATTGTGATTGACAGGAATCCATCTTAGAACCTTAAAATATAGTCTGCCTGATTTGTTTTACAGCTTTCTTTACAACAAAATTCAGACACATAAATACACTGTGTTTTCTATGCTCAAAACATCAAGTTGGGGAGATATCAGTTTGTGGATTAAGGTCTGATTTTCTTCAATTATATAAACATTAACTGAATATTAGGTCACTGAGGTTGTTCAGTTTGTATGTAACCGTCTCAGTCAGATTAGTATCAAAATTTCAACTCCTCCAAAGAGTCTCCCATGTTTGTATCTTCTTCTAATCATTTGTGGCTCTAATGTCAACAGGACACTTTTATACTCAATATGTATGATATTTACCAAGTGTCCCTTAATGGGAAGATTTTAGGGACATTCTGAGGTGGTCTATAGCTTCTCTTTCTGTCAAAGGTGCAACTTTTATAGGAGCTGGGCTCCAAAGATGACTTCCAACAATTCCTCTCTCTATATATATTCATGCTCATGCTCAAATCAAGAAGTAAAACTTATTTTTCTTCTTTCTAAATCTAGATGAGCCAAGAGAAAGCAGTGAAAGTGGCATACTGGGACTTCTAAACTGAGATATTAGAGAGTTAGCAACTTCCTTTTGGAATGTTTTTATAAAAATGGCCCTTCATAGAACTTAATAGCTATTCTATGAAAAACTCAACCCACATGGAAAGGCTGTGTCACTTCAGCTGACAGCCTCAGCTGAACTCCCAGCTGAGAGCCAGTATCTACTACCATCCATGTTAGTAAGCCCACTTGGACATTCCAACTTAATTAGCCCCTAGATGGCCTAAAGTTAGCCCCTAGATGGCTAAAGCTCTTTGATGAAATTGTGTGGAGCAGAAGAACCATCCAGCTGAGCCCAGTCAACCCAGAGAATCATGAAAGATAATAAAATGGCTGTTCTTTTACAATACTAAGTTGGATGCTGCATAGCATTAGATAAATAAAAGCCTTGTAAGGTCTCTATGCCTGTCAGGAGCCAGGGTCTTCAGTGGACAGGTGTCTTCTGTGGGAAAAAAATGTGACCAGCCCTGAGAATAAAATTTAGAAAGGGGTCTTCTGATGGACCTATAGTCAGGGTTTCCCAGAAAGCCACAACTCTATTGAAGTTCCTCACTCTGGGACAGAGAAAAACAGATGAAAAGACTATGAGTAGATGTATTCTTGCTTTCACCAATTTCATTCCTACACCTGTTGGCACATTATTTTTACAGGGGTTTTGTGACTTCCATGCATTTTCTTTCATATTGCATTAAAAGCTATTTGTGGTAATGGGGGAAAAAGTACAAGTTCCTTCTCAGGAGTATAGCCTTGGCATGATACTTGGATCTCCTGTAGTCTGTTTCTCTTTCAGTTAGATGAGTTTAATAATATCCACTTTGCAAGATTACTGTTAGGATCAAGTGAATAAACTTAATTGTTTTCTCTTTTACAATACCTTAAATGCACTTCTAAATTTTTTTGATATGCAGAGTTTTGCTATATTTCTCTTTTTTCCTTCTTGTTTGCCATGTCTTATATATTACAGAGACTTGACATGTTTTAACTGATGAACACATTGATTTAGGTTTGGAAACAATGTGATATTTATCTCATTGTTTTTCCTGGAGGATTTTCTGGCAGTATATAAACGGATACTTTGCCTCATATGATAAATTATACAACCACAACAGAGTGAACAGTCCCAAGGCACATAGTTTCCCAAAGTGAATATGATTAAACTCAGTAGGAGGGTGACAGATCACTGGCTCTCCTGAACGTTTGGATATGCAACTATTAGAATGACCTTCCTGGCCAAGTAAAGCTGAAGAGTTTTACAGATGGTTCTGGTAGGTAAGCAAGGAAACTAATCAGAAGTCTTTTCAGGATGCAGAGGTTCAAAATGGCGCCATTTTATAATCAAGTACAACACTGAAATTGGAGTTTCCTGTTTCCTATTTTCTCATCGTTTAGAAATAAAATCCATTTGAGCAAATAATTCAGATAATGGTGTCTTGCCATGCACATGAGCATGACACCTTTAAAAATGAACTTTGAGATTGGTATGCTTCTTTGGGCTTGGCTTGAGATGCAGGAAATCTGAGCTCTTTTTATCCAGACTTACCTATGAGGATATTATATTTGTGATCTTCTCAATTTATTTAACACTCTGTGTCCCAGGACACTGACACTTCTGTAAAAGAAAAAAAGAACTGTCTCCTGGGGTCTCCTGACTTGCATATCCTTTAAGATAAGAGAGTAAGTGGTCTTAAATAGTTTTACTGCTCTTTAAGGAATGAGCCTAATATATGAAAATTTAAAGAGGTACATCAAGAAGTTGTTGTTTTTTGTGTGTGTATGAATGTCTGTATTTAATTTAATTTTTAACAGCTTTTCCAAGGTGTAATTGTTATACAAAAAAACTGCACTTATTTAATGTACATGATTTGATGGGTTTCAACATATGTATGTATCTGTGAAACCATCACCATAATCAAAATAATAAACATTATCACTTCCAAAAGTTTCCTTCTTTTTCACCTTCTTTTTTTGTGGTAAGAACCCTTAGCTTGAGATCTGTCCTCATAACAAACTTTTTTTTTTTTTTTTGAGACAGAGTCTCACTCTGTCACCCAGGCTGGAGTGCAATGGTGTGATCTTGGCTCACTGCAACCTCTGCCTCCCAGGTTCAAGTGGTTCTCATGCATCAGCCTCCGGAGTAGCTGGGATTACAGGCACACACCACCATATCCGGCTAATTTTTGCATTTTAGTAGAGACGGGGTTTCACCATCTTGGCCAGGCTGGTTTTGAACTCCAGACCTCAGGTGACCTTGGCCTCCTCATAACAAACTTTTGAGTGAACATTCTAGTATTAGTTATAGGCACTATGTTGGATAGTAGATCTCTAGAAATTATTCATCTTGCATAACAGAAAATTTATGTTTGTTGAATAACATCCCTCCACTTTCCCTCCTCCTAGTCCGTGGTAGCAATCATTCTACCTTCTGCTTCTGAGTTTGACTATTTTAGATACCTCGTATAAGGGAGACTATGCAATATTTGTCCTTCTGTCCTTATCTCACTTATTTGTCTTTATTTCACTTGCCATATTGTCCTCCAGTTTCATCCATGTTGTCATATATGGCAGGATTTTCTTCTTTTTTAAAGAATAATATTACATTGTTTGTATATACCACATTTTCTTTGTCTATTCATCCACCTATGAGCATTTAAGTTGTTTCCATATCATTAATATTGAGAATAATGCTACAATAAACATATGAGTGAACATCTCTTTGAGACCCTATTTCAATTTAATTAATTATATACCCAGAAATGAGATTACTGAATATATAGTATATTTTTTAATTTTTAGCAGAATCTTCATACTGTTTTGCATAGTGGCCACGCCATTGTACATTCGCACCAAAAGTGTACAAGGCTTTAACTTTCTGTGCATTCTCATCAACACTTGTTATCTTTTGTCTTTTGGATAATAGCCATCCTAACAGGTGTGAAGTGATATCTTGTTTTGGTTTCAATTTGCATTTTCCTGATGATTAGTAATGTTGAGCACTTTTTCATATACCTGTAGACCATTTATATATCCTCTTTGAAAAAATGTCTACTCAAGTCCTCTGTTATTTGCTTTGCTATGGAGTTATATGCATTCCTTATATATTTTTGATAATAACTCCTTATCAGATACATGGCTTACAAATATTTTCTCCTATTTCATAAGGTGCTTTTTTATTCTATTGATTATTTCCTTCCTTTGCTGTGCAGAAGCTTTTAGTTTGCTGTAATCCCACTTGTATAATTTTTCTTTTGTTATCTGTGCTTTTGGTGTCATATCAAAATCATTGACAAGACCACTGTTACAAAGAGTTTTCCCTATGTTTTGTTCTATGAGCTTTAGAGTTTCCAGTCATGTGTAAGTCTTTAATTCATTTTGAGTTGATTTGGGGGTATGGTGTAAGAAAGGGTTCAGTTTTATTTCATGTTTTGTATGTGAATATCTAGTTTTCCCAATACCACTTATTGAAGAGATTATTCATTCCCTATTGTGTATGCTAAGCAGCCTTGTCAAAGACAAGTTGAGCAAATATGCATGTGCCTATTTCTGGGCTCTCTATTCTGCTCTATTGGTCTCTATGTGTATATGCCAATGTGATATCATTTTATTTACTATAGCTGCATTATATTTTGAAATGAAGAAGTGTGATGCTTCCAGCCTTCTTTGTCCAGAAAAATTTAGCTAGTCAAAGTCTTTTGCAGTCTCATAGGAATTTTAGGATTGTTTTTCTATTTCAGTGAAGAACGTCATTGGTATTTTGATCAAGATTTCATTGAATCTGTATATTGCTTGGGTAGTGTGGTCATTGTAACATTATTATGTCTTCCAATCCATGAATATGGGGTGTGTTTTCATTTAATTCGTGTCTTTTAAACATTTATTTCATCAATGTTTTATAGTTTTCAGTCTACAAGTATTTTACCTGCCTGGTTAAGTTTATTTCTAAGTATTTTATTCTTCATGATGCTACTGTAAATGAGATTGTATTCTTAATTTCCTTTTAAAAGAGTTCATTGTTAGTGTATAAAAATGCAACCGATTTTCGTACAGAGATTTTGAATCTTACAACTTTCTGATTTCATTTATTAATTTTAACCATTTTGTGGTGTTGTTTTTAGGGCTTTCTACCCATAAAATCCTCATCTGCAAACAGAAATAATCTTACTTCTTCATTTCTAATTTGGATGCCTTTCATTTATTTCTCATACCTAATTGTTCTGGTTAGAGCTTCCAGTACTATGTTGAATAAAAGTGGTGAATGGGCATCCTTGTCTTGTTCCTCATCTTAGCAGGAAAGCTTTCAGTTTTTTACTTTTGAGTATGAAGGCAGCTGTGGACTTGCCATATATGATGGTTATACTAAGGTAAATTCTTTCTATACCTAGTTTATACTAAGGTAAATTCTTTCTATACCTAGTTTGTTGACAGTTTTTATCATGAAAGTGTGTTGAGTTCTATCAAGGTTTTTTCTGCATCTTTTGAGATGATCATGAGATTTTTACCCTTCATTCTGTTAATGTGATGTTATCACATTAATTGATTTGCATATGTTAAACCATCCTCCCAGGGATACAGTCCACTTGATTATAGTGTTGATGACATTATTTGAGTTGTTTTAACATAGAAGAATTATTTGCTTTTTCTTTACCTCCAAATGGAGGTAAATAAAGGTAAGGCAATGTTTCTTAAGGTTTTTGAAACTGAATTTGATTTATAAATCATACAGGCACCCAACTTTTTCAGGCATGCTTGCATATTCTATAGCTTATCTGTACATAACTGTAAATTGCTATATTGCTATATATAATTGTATAGTTATATGTAAGAGTAGATGAGTACTGAGTACCTTCCAAAGGAAGAAAATCTAGAGACACACGAGCAAATAAAACAGGAAGTAAGTCACATGCAGTAATCACTGGAGTCACTATTCCTATCCAAAGCTTCAGAAATAAGTTGTTTCTAGATTGGAAGGGCTAAAGGACTTTCTCTCTTGCTCTTCTCAGGTATTTGAACCAACACTGAAATATACAAAGAACAGCCAAAATGTTCTTTTCTGTCTGGACTCTTCAGTTGCTATTTTGCCTACCTGGAATTTTTTTCCTCTCATCTTTCTCACCTAGGTTTCTTTTCATCTGTCAGGTTGTGGTCCAAATATTTCCCCTTCAGAGAGGCCTTCAATCATCACTTTATCTGAGGAACATCTTCATTGTATGCTGTAGCACACTCTCTTTATTTACCTTGTAATAGCTGTTGCCATCTTCAATTATTTATTTTCTTATCTATTGTCTATTTCTCCCACTACCATATGACATCCTCAAAGCTAGGAATTATTCACTTAATCTATTTACATCCCCAGTTTATATAAAAGAATATTTACTTAAATATTTGTCAGATAAATGAATGAGTGACACTTAGGGAAACTTACAAAGTGATATATTTATTAAACTGCATTTTCTACAAAATTGGATGGGAGTAAAGGTAGCTTCTAGAGAGTATTTAAGGGAGTAGGATTCATTGCTAAGTTTTCTGCATTTGCCTTGCTTTGTAGATGTTCTTTGGCTAGCTTTATTAGTATTCCACAGCACCTCCTGTTGCCACCTTGAACATGTCTTGACTGTCTTGCTCTGCTCTGATTAGAGATGTGTTGTCTGAGCACTCGTTTCAGTATCAGTTAAGTCAGACATAATTGAGAAGGGAAATGAACTGCTATGCATGCAGATGCATGTTTCCCCAAAACAAACAAACAAAGCTAGTGAGCAAGAAAAAATCAGTGAATTGTAGCAAGAAAAAAAAAAAAAAAAGATTTGGTCTTCAAAACAAAATATCTGAGGCTCAAGTCTTTCTCCACAACTCAAATTCCCTTGATTAAGTCACAAGGACTTTTTGAGACTCAATTTCGTTAACTATTATGTGGGTATAATAGGAACTGCCCTACGCTCTTAGAGTTTCTGGGAGAAATGCATGGCATGGAAAACACTTGGAAAACGCTAAAGCTCCCTCTCTACAAAAGGAATTGTTTTAGAGTATAATTTAAATATTAAGCTCTATAATATGTAAACAAAATCCTGTGAAGTAAGGATGTAACATCCAACATGAATCCCACAACCTCACACAGTCCTGGCCACTAAGAAAGTCAATATTATATGTTTATTCAACAAACATGTACTAAGTACTTCTATGTTCCAGGCTCTAGAATTGACACTGTAAGACTAAGATAGACATAGTATCTGTCTCACATAGCTTACAATCCAGTGGTGAGAATGAGCTAAGACTTATAATAGCATGTAGTAAGTGCAATTTCAGAGTTAGCATAGTAACTCCAATGTCAGAATTAGTGCTAGCAGAAATATCAGGACTCCAGGAGGGCATGAAAATATTTCTCTGAAGGAGATTATATATATATGT
>NW_012107419.1:1374531-1391711 GCF_000951045.1 Mandrillus leucophaeus
TATTTAGATTTTATATATATATAATCTAAAATCTGAAATATAAATAAGAATAATGAGGTTAAAGGGTAGGAGAATGTGCCAAAAAATGATAGCATTTTGAAGTCCAGGAGTAAATAAAAGAACATAGAGGTTTTGAGGAAAATATAAGATGTCATTATGGTTGAAGCTCAGTATGTGAGGTTGGGGATTGATAAGAGGTAAGGTTGAGAAGCTCTTCTGGGACCATGAACTGAAGGACTTTAAACTTCATTGTAAAATCAGTGCAGGCATCTTGAAGTATTTCAAAGCACAGTGGTGAAATAAAATTTTGTTTTAGAAGGATTACTCTGACTACAATATAGAAAATAATTAGGCAAGTGTGGAAATAGGCAAATGAGTTAGGAGGCTGATTAAGTATCCTAGGTAAGGCATAGAAATAAGTGATGGCAATGGGGATGGAGAGAGATTTAGATGCTTGGTTTAGTGAGAGGAATGAGTCAGATTCTCTAAATACTGATAACCCCTATGTCTTCAGACTTCAAACCATTTCACAGTCTCAGCTGGGAAGTAGAAGAAAGCTTCATAGTGGTTTGACTTTATTTATTTATCTATTTTTAAATTTCTGGATCTATCTTTAAATATCTCAACGAGCTTAGGAAGGAAAAACTCAGTGCATAAGAAATTTTGTGCTGTGGCTTCTTTAGAGAAGCTCATGAAGAAAAACTACATCTTTAAAAATTAGGAATAAAATGTGTAGATTTCTATTTATCCATAAGATTTCAGGTTATTCGCTTATTTAACCAAATATTCAGCAACAGAGAAATTATCATTATTGCTCAAACGATTACAATACTGTGTTAATATGTATTGTACTGTTCTAACAGAGTACCTGAGACAGGGAAGTCATTTTGTGCTGCCATAACAGAATACTGAAACTTTATAAAAAACAAATTTATTTCTCACAGAGCTGGAGACAGAAAAGTCCAAGGTCAAGGTCCAGCTTCTGGTGTTAAATGAGGGCCTTCGTACTGTGTCATCTCATAGCAGAATACAGAAGGGCCAAAAGGGACAAACTCTGTGTCCTCATTTGGCAGATAAGCTGCAAAGAGAGAACTCACTCCCACAGCCCTTTTTATAGTGGCTTTAATCCATTCAGGAAGGTGAAGCCCTCATGACCTATACATCTTCTATTAGGCCCCACCTCCTAACACTGTTGCAATGGGGATTAAGTTTCCATTGCATGAATTTGGATCATAGCCAAACACAACAATACATTTAATGCTAAATACTTGACATTATTTACTATTTGTATTGACATTCTTTAGAGACTTACAGAGGCAGAAGTCATTATTATAAGCCCTACCTTTTACTTAGGATTGTGGATGTCAAAGGATTGAGAGGTTGGAATAAGAGATCTTTATTGATACTAGCATTACTCTGCAAGAGGCTTATTTGAATAAATCCTTGCTACCGCTCATCTGTTTTCAGAAAAAAATCATGTGTAGAATATATAAACTGTAAAAAAAAAATCTGTTTTTTTTTTTTTTTAACTTTCTGATTGCTTAAGTTCCAGGTAAATATTTTAAAAAATCCTACAGATAAAAAATTATACTAAGGATTTAGATTGTTAGAGTAGAAAAACAGTAGAATAATAAAAATATTTGCATTGATTGAGGAGTTACTACTTGTCAGACATTGACCAGTAACAGAAAGAGTGGGGATTTGAATCCAGGTCTACCTTTAAAGTACATGATAGGCAGTTTTGTCAAGGTTTCAAACTGGCATCCTGCAATCTACACTAAGGCCTAAGCTTACATTTTGCTGGCCTAATGTGGGCCCACATAATGTTTTAATTTTATTTTTCAATTAATTGCCAATATTTTAAAATTGAGGTACTTCAACCATATTCTTGAATTTCTAGTTTCTTTTTTAAAATTGTGAAATATGACTTTATTTTCTTGCCAAAAAAAAAAAAAATCAAGGTTCTGCTTCAGTATAGTGTAGTATAGTACAGTATTGTATAGCGTAGCGTAGTGTAGCATAGCGTAGTATGGCACAGCACAATGTAGTCTAGGAAAGCTTATACCTTGTACTCTGAAGTTTACCCTAATTCTCTCTGTTGCATTTCTATCACCGAAACCATGTTTAAGTTGCCACTGATGATGAATATTTGTCCTATAATTTTAAGATATAGTTAAAAAGAGTGTTGATTATTTATGATGTATTTATCTTTCTCTAATGTTAAAAACTGAATGTCTGAGAGGGTTGCATGTTTAAAGAAAAATAGGAGAAAATATACGTCTTTGGGGCTTTGAAAAACTATGTCTATTTACATGAAGTTCCTGGCCCACTGAGTTTTTGATAGCTATTTAAGCCTTCTTAGTTGTTTGCTATAACTTTAGAATGGAGGCTCAGGCACAGAATGGAATCTTGAGTATTTTTTAAAGCTCCCAGTAAACTTAAAGAGCAGCTGGGTTGAGAATCACTGGGTTAACCACACAGCTGGTTAGTGCCAGAGCCAGGTCCCTTGCCCTAAGTGTGCCCTAAGTGTGGGTGACTCACACGAAAGCAGAGAAGCAGCTGCTGTAAACCCACCCCCACCCCATAGCAGGACAAAGCCGCATTTAAGTAGAAAGAAAGACCTTTTGTGTTTTCCTTTTATCTTACATTTTCCAAGCTTTGCTTGTTACTGTTTACTCTTGGAAAATATTTTTTTAAATCTTTACAATTTAACACAGTCGCTTGCCTGTTTATAACAAGCCTGCAGTTGGGAAGAGCTGTATCTAATTTTGGTGAATCAGCATCCCCTTCCAGCAGGAAAGACGTAATTTATGTAATGGGAAGTGGTGGAAAGGTGAGCTATTTCATACTTAACTAGAGGTTCAGGAAGTTACTGGGACATAGTTTTTTTACCTGAAAATCAAATGAAAGTGTGCTAGAATAAATCTCCCAAAGCCCTGACTCTTGACAACCAGGGGAAGCAAGGGTAGAGTGAGAATATGTAAAAATTGAAATGGAGCAAAGAGTTCAGTTTTCCTATAGGCAGCAAGTGCACAGAGCATAACAGAGCTTTATGGTTCCCTGAAGAATTTCACCTATCAGTTTGAGGGACGAACTGACAGCAATGGGAATTAAGTGAGGAGTCTTAGGAGTGGCTCAGCTCGACTGACTTCTGATCCAGTGTGTCTCTGTAAAACTCATACTTTTGTTGTCATTGGGCACACGGTGAAGAACTGAGAATTTGTAGTCCAAAAATAAATAAGGAGGTATATCCATTTAATACCTGTTTAAATATTTAAAATCCTGGGGATAAAGCCTTGAACTTGGTATCTAAGTATCCATTAGTTATGAGCAAATTTTCAATCAGATCGAAGCCTTCAATGCTTCTCAATATTGATGGATCATTCAATTTGCAGAAAACCCAGAGCTAGGCACTCTGGCTTAAGTAGTAATCTAGTTAACTGGTCAACTAGTAAACACTGGTGTTGATTTCAGAAGATCCTTGAAATCTCCAAACAGGTTTCATTTTAGCGATGGGTCTTAGCTGGGTGCAGGCAGTCAAATTTGTGAACCCACTTGGTAAAAGCACTTTAAAATGTCAGTGAGCTTATAATATTAAATCCGTGTTGTAAGCCATACCTCACAGCTCCTGAACTTTATGTGTTTGGATGCAGGGAGATAGGATTTAGCAAGTGGAATGACGCATCTGGGTTTTGACGGGCTCTTCTATGGGATTCTACTTTATTTATGTTTAATTTCTGAATCTAATGGACCCATATGTAAGTAGTGATTTCTCTAGGTGTTCTTCTCTACATTCGCACAATTGCCAATTGTGCAATGATTAATATATCAACCTTGGAATCAGATTTGAATCTCAGTTTCTCCTCAAGTATGTACAAGCTATATGACCTCAGAAAGCTTGTTTATTTTTTCTAAATTTCAGTTTCCTTGTATGTAAAAATGAAATAATAATAGACCCCACTCTATAAAACCATTGTGAAGATTAAATAAGATAACGTCTGTTCAAAACAAACAGACAAACTGTCTGGATCCCAATTAATGTTTAATGTAAGATATCATCATCATCACTATCACCATCCTCATTATCCTCATCATGACCGTTAGATCTTTAGCTACCAAGCACTGCTTATGTTTAAAAGTGTCATTCCCTGCAAAGCTTCTCCTTTTCGAAATCTCCAATCTTTGCAGTTAGAATTTATGTCTTTCTCCTCAACTTTCCTTAGCACTTTGTTTAAGCCCTTATTACTCTAAAAATAAATTATAGCCTGGCTTATATCAGAGAATTTATTTCCCTAATATGCAGTGAATTCCTTAGGAAGAGTTTACATCTCTTATTTATTTTTATTTTCCTAAGATATGTTAAAATGGCTAATATAGAACATGTTTGTTGTTGTATTAAATGTTTCTAGGTGACTAGTTACTGTTTCTAAATTGGTCTTATCTTCCTGCTGCTTAGTGCTAATTCATTAAAGATATTCATAATTTCATGATAGTACAAAAGAAAGAAAATAAGGGAAAAAATAGAAGGCAATGACTAAAATATTTATGAATTTTAATAGTATTTTTTTCTAGCTGTAAAAAAATTGGTAAGTACCAGAAAGTGTAAAGAAATATAAATAAATTTACCTATGACTTCTCTACTACAAAGCAATTTCAACATATGCATTTTGACATACATATTTTTCAGTGATTTACATATATATACACACTTTTTTTCTGTTTTTTTTGTTGAGATGGAGTCTCGCTCTGTCACTAGGCTGGAGTGCGGTGGTGCAATCTCACCATGCTGCAATTTCTGCCTCCCAGGTTCAAGAGATTCTCCTGCCTCAGCCTCCCAAATAGCTGGGATTACAAGTGAGCGCCACCACGCCCAGCTAATTTTTGTATTTTTTGTAGAGATGGCATTTCACCACGTTGGCCAGGATGGTCTCGATTTCCTGACCTCATGATCCCCCCGCCTTAGCCTCCCAAAGTGCTGGGATTACAGGCATAAGCCACTGCGCCCGGCCTAATATAGTTTTAATAGAAGTTGATCACACTGTATGTATGCACACACATATAAAAATATTTTGTATGCTTTTCGTTTTACTGTTATTTAATTATTCATCTTTTCCAATGAAATTAAAAATCTCTTCATGAAAACTTCTTCATAAACTTTTTTTAAATGGTATGTATTATTTGATCTCATAGCTGGTTCATAATTTACTCAGTGATTAACACTAAATAATTTGAAGAATCATTCCTTTTCATTATTATAATTAATGCTGAAACAGATATTTTGCACATAAATATGTGTTCACATTTCAGATTATTTCTTTGGGACAAATTTCTATAGGTGGAATTATTAAGTCAAAGAGTATGATTCACAAGTACTCACAGAGTTCTAGACTATGTTTTAATATAAACCTAAAAGTGAACTTCCCAATAGAAAAATAAAGTCAAGGAATAAAAATTAAGCAATTCCCCAATAAACATATAAGAAAATGCAATCTTGTCATTATCAAAAGAAAATCATTATTAAAGTTATGACTTGTTACACTGTGTTATTGAAATAATAAAATACTATTTATACACAAAAAGATTTTTTAAAATTGTATGACATGGTCTTGGGAAGGAAATGAGTACATGGTATTTGTGAAAGTATAAATTGCTGCCACGTTGTGCATTTTAACAGTGCTTAACAAGGCGTTAGAATAGTGTAAATGTTTTGACCCAGGAATTTATGAAAATAAATATAATATATTTCTTTAAAGGTTTTGTATTACATATTTTTTGTAACCTTTAAACATTTTTAGCAATGTAAATATCCGTTTGAAACATCATTCATAATAGTATCAGTATTTTATTGTGTGGTTATATTACAGTATTTTTTTAAAAACAAGCACTATTTGTCAATCACTTAGATTATCTCTGATTTTCCTTTCTTATAAAAATTGCTGTGCCAAATATCCTTCTTGCTAAATCTTTGAGCACCTGTCTTTTTTTAATGCCTAACATACATTTTTAGAAGCTAAATATTTGGTACCAAGCTTTTAACTGTGGTTGCTTTGGAAAGTTGATGCAGTAAATATGTTTTACTTTTCTCTCTTTCTTTCTTTTGACTATATCCATTTGTTAGTTTTTCTGCAAAGAGTATATACAATATTTATTTTTTAAAAAGATGGTGAATTGTATGCATACATTATTACTTTCTTCCAAGTCCAACAAAATATTAAATATAATGTTTTAAAATCTAAACCTGCCAAAAAGCTATAAAACAACTGACACATCAGTATTTTAATTTTTTTAAGATTAAGAATTTTATTAGTAAATTAAAAAGTATTAACTTGAAAACCAATAAACAACTGACACGTGGTGAAAGATTTAACATCTCAAAGAAACTAATGCTTTTTTTTTCCTTTTTGTGAGAAGGAGTCTTGCTCCGTCACCCAGGGTGAAGTGCAGTGGAGCGATCTCTGTTCATTGCAACCTCCACTTCCCACCTTCAAGCAGTTCTCCTGCCTCGGCCTGCCAAGTAGCTGGGACTACAGACGTGCATCACCACACCCAGACAATTTTTGTCTGGTGGTTTCACAGTGTTGGCCAGGCTGGTCTTAGATTCCTGACTTCAAATAATCCATCAGTCTCAGCCTCCCAAAATGCTGAGATTACAGGGGTGAGCCACCTCGCCCAGCCTCAAAGAAACTAATTATTAAGCTAGGATTGGAAGTAGCTCAAAAGCAGCCAAATTTGTATGAATGAAAAAGTCAGGAGAAAATAAAAAAGAAATAGCAGCACAAGGTAACTATGCAAGTAGGAATAAAAATGAGATAAAAATAGAGAGATTGGTTGGCAGTAGTGAGACCTAGATTCCCTACCCGACCTCATGCAGTCAGATTATTCATCTCTCCCAAACATAAGCAGGTAACTGAAGGTTTATTACCTAGAAGATAACTGAAAGTTTATTATCTGGAGAGATAAAAGTGACAGATTCTGGACTGGGAGTCTTAAGTATAATTGAAAATAGGAGTTCCTACTGAAAACAGGAATACTAAGTGGAATTCCATATACTAAATGACACAACCCCCAACATCTGTCCTCACTCAACTACCAGAATTCTAACAGTTAGGTCAAAAACTACATACAGGTGATTGCCAGACTTTTATTTGAAGAATTGCGTAAGGCCAAAAGAGAAGAATTACAGGTATAAACAACTGGAGAACTGGTGGTGGGTGCGGAGATGAGGGGAATCAATAAACTATTTCACATCAATTCTTTACCATGAAATCAACTAGTGACAATATTTGCACATGTGCTCTCTCTCTCTCTCTTATACACACATCTCTTTGCCCAAAAGTGCCTAATTTTAATATGAATATATAGCAGCACATCATCAGGCATCTGAGCAAGTAATTCAACATGAAATAGACAACAAAAATATTTTTTAAAAAAGAATAGGAAATTTAAGGAAATAGTAACGATTCAAGAGCACTTTTTAAAATGTATAGTTTTCCCACAGGAACAAGAAAATATATTGCATCTATAAAATAAGAAAGACTATTAATAGAAAGGAATATTCTCAAAAAATTTTTGAAATTAAAAGTCTTAAAACCCAGTAGAAGGGTAAAAATTTATGTTTGAGGAAATAGCCTACAGCAAATCAAAAAGACAGAAAGATGAAAATAGGGGAAAATATATGAATAATTAGAGAATTGATTTAGAGAATCCACTCTGATCTTCAAATAATAGGTGTTCGAGGGAACAAACTAAATAATTATCAAAGAAACAATTCAAGAAAAGCTTCAGTAGCCTAAAGATGTTAACTTTTAAGATTGAAAGGGTCAATTAAGCACATAAGAAGCAGATAAAAATTACTCACAAAATACTGGTAAATTTTAGGAAAGCAAGGAAAAGGAGAAGATACTAGTTCTCAGAAAGTGTGAGAACATAGTTAACAAGTACTGTTTGTCAAGCTTGGGAAATATCAATGAACAAAAGATGTGTTGAGTCTTTCAATTCATAAACATGACATATCTTTTCACTTATTTAGCTATCTTTGGATTATTTTTATCAGTACATTGTGGACTTCAGCATATATATCTTGTGCATGTTTTGTAAAATTTAAGCCTAGTATATTATGTTTTGAGCAATGTAAATGATGTACTTTTAATTTTATTGTCCGATAAAAGAACATGTCACATGTTCTTTACAAGTGCATATGAATACAATTGATTTTTGTGTGTCTAAAAAATTGTATCTTTATTGAATTAACCTTGCAGTTCTATAGGTGTTTTTCTTGAGATTTTCTATGTAGACCACCATATCACCTATGCATAGATATAGTTTTATTTTTTTCCAATCTGCATGCTTTTTGTTTTCTATTTCTGCATCATAGTGATAACTAGAACCTCCAGTACTAAGGTGAAAGTAATAATAGAGTGGACACCCTTCCCCCTGTCCCCATAAGATCAAGGCTATTCTGCCATTCTGTGAGTTTCCACATGCTGTTCTGTCCATCCAAGTGGGAGCTGCATGTTAGTCCTGTCTCCTATCCACCATTGTCCACAATCTTCCAGTTAACCTTTTTTGGTTAAAAATGTTGTTGCATTCTATATACTTGATTCTTTTCTGTCTAGTTATTATATAAATTGTTGAGTTGAGGTGCTTCACTTAAAATTGTGGATTTGTCTATTTTCTTATTCGATTCTATCAGGTTTTGCTTCACTTATTTTGCAGCTCTATTGTTAGGGACATACACATTTTGTATTATTTTGTCTTCTTGATGGTGCCTTGGTGGTGTCTCATTATTAATGATTAATTATTTTCATCATTAGTAATGTCCCTCTGTCTCTTTCGATTTTCTTTCTCTAAAGTTTACTTCATCTGGAATTAATATAACTGTTCTTGCTTTTCTTTGATTAGAGTTTGCATAATGTATTTTTTTAACATTTTATATTCAAGTTGCCTACATTATTTTATTGAAGTGAGTTTTAGTACACCACATATTGTTAAGGAATATTTTTAAATTAACTCTGTCAAACTTTGTCTTTAGATTGATGTATTTAGACCATATACATTTAATGTAATTATCTTAGTTTGAGCTGTTATGATAGAGTACAATGGACTAGGTGACCTAAAGAACATTTATTTCTCATGATTCTGAAGGCTGGAAATTCCAAGGTCAAGGTGCCAACAGATTTAGTATCTGGTGAGAATTCACTTCTTGGTTCGTAGACAGCCTTCTTCTCACTGTGTCTTCACATGGTAGAAAGAGCAAAGGAGCTCTCCGGAGTCTTGTATAACCTCACTCAGGAGAGCTCTACCCTTATGAGCTAATCATGTACCAAAGACCCCACCTCCTAATATTATCACATTGGGGATCAGGTTTCCCATATACACACTTTGAGAGGGCATAAACACTTAATCTGTAGCAGTAATTATTCAGTGTCAGTCTTCTATTTTGGTTTTAGTTCTGTGTTTTTTATTTCTCTGTTTTATTTTTCTGGCCTTTTTTAATGGGTTACTTGAAAATCTTTTAGATTTCTACTTTATCTGTAGGGTTTTTGAGTGTATCTCTTTGTATAGCTTTTTTAGTGGTAACTGTAGTTAGTTTAAAATTTATGGCAGTCCACTGATGTCATAGTAGGCTTCCACTGAGCCCTCCACTGAGGTTTTACCAGTTAAAGAAGGTCTTACCTCCCTAAGTTCCTTTACTTTCCACCATTTATGATATACATTTCCTGATTATGTTTTTTACATATATTTAAACTGCATCATATAATGTCATAATTTTGCTTCAATCATCAACCATAAGTTGAAAACATAAAAGAAGAAAATGCATTATATTTATTCATATTTTACTTTCTGTTGCATTTTCTACCTTCCTCATACATAGAAGACTTTCTCTGTGGAAACTTTGTATATAGAAATCTTTCTTTAGCCATTTTTTTTAGTATAGGTCTACTGGTGATAAAATTTCTTTTAATCATTATTTGAGAATCTTGATTTATCTTTTACTTTCAAAGGACATTTTCACTATATGTAGAATTCTAGTTTTACAGTTCTTTCGGCACTTGAAAAATGTGTCAGTTTCTTCTGGCCTCCTCCCATGGTTTCTCATAAGAGATTTAGTGATTTAGATTCCCCCTACTCCTATGGGTAAGCAGTTGTTGCTCTCTTACTGCTTTCAATGATTTTGTTTGGTTGTTTCTTTTTTAGTTTCCAGAGGTTTTACTATGATTTGTCTTGCTATGAATTTCTTTGCGTTTATCCCATTTGGGGTTCACTCAGCTTCTTTTATCTATAAGTTATGTGTCTTGCCAAATTTACAATGTTTTCAGCCATTATTTACTAAGTAACTTTTCAGCTTTGACCTTATCTTCCTCTCCTTCTGAGGTTCCGATGGCACTAATGCTTTAGTTTTTTAAAAAAGAAATGGTTTTTCAGGTTTCTGAGGCTCTGCTTATTTATTTACGTTTTTTTCTCTCCACTATTCAAATTGGATAATTTCTTTTGATCTATCTTTCAGTTCATTTACTGATTGTTTTCTCACCCCTTTCCATTTTGTGGTTGTTGTTGTTGTTACTGTTGTTCCCAAGCCTTCCACTGAGGTTTTTAAAATTTTTTCAGTTATTACATTTTTTTTTCCAGCTAAAAAGCTTCAATTGAGTTTTGTCATTTGGACTTTTCATTTGTTTCAAATATGTTCATAATTACTTATTGAAATGTTTTTATGATGATTCATTTAAAATCTTTCTCAAATAATTCTAACATTTCTGTCATCTTGATGGTGGAGTTTATGAATTTCCTTTTTATATTCAGTTTGAGCTCCTCTTGGTTCTTGGAGTGATCAGTAATTTTTGATTGACACCTTGACATTTTGGTTATTATGTTATAAGACTCTGGATCTTATTTAAAACTCCATTTTACATTATTTCTTCTGACACCACTCTATTTGGGGAAGGCACAGCCTCATTACTACCAGTTAGGGGTAGGTGTCCAGGTTCTCTACTGGGCTGCCCCCTGACATTACAGGTAAGTGGGTGACTCATTAATGCTGGGTGGTTATGAGAGTTCTGACTCTTCATACGGTCTTCTGTGGTATCATCCAAGAGAAACAGAGGGTCATCCTTTTTCTGTCTGGCAGGAAATGAAAGTCCAAGTTCTTTACGTTGGTCTCCACTAGCATGGCTAAGAGAAGGGAAATTTGTTAGCTTGCAGCAGAGATGAAAGTCCTGGCTCCCTACTTATTCTTCTCTGATACTACTCTGCCAGTGAAGTTGGAATGCTTCTTTATAGTCTAGTGAGAATGAAAGTCTAGTCTAGGCCTTTGTTAAAAATGACTGGGAGTGGGGCCACAATTTTTTTGGTTCTCTTCCCTGTGCTGTTTGGCTGGACTACAGCAGTTATCCAAACGGGCTAGGATGCCCCTTTCCTGGTTCTTTTGCCAGAGAAAGCAGGCCTTATTTGGGTTTGTTTGTTTATTTATTTATTTGTCTATGCCCATTAGAATTTCTGGGTTGCTGGCTTTTTTCTTTTCTTTTTTCTTTTTCTTTTTTTGAGATGGAGTCTCACTCTGTCGCCCAGGCCGGAGTGCAGTGGCTGCTGGCTTTTTTAACTCCAAGTCTTAGATATGTGAAGCATGGAGAATATTCAAGGAGGTCATCATCATGTTATTCCTTGTTCCCAATTTCCTAGCTTATCTGCCTTCTTCTTGCCACTTTTCAGAGTTTTTCTATATTTAGTTTATGTATACTGGCTAGGATTTTTATTTGTGCTTGGTGAAAGGAATAGAAAAAGTACTTCTATTTACCTTCTTGATTGTGGAAATCTAAACCTAAGTATTTTCATATTGCAAGATCTGTGCTATGACTGGAATGTTTGCCCCCTCCAAAACTCAGGTCACAATTTAATTGCTATTGTATTGGTAATAAGAGATGGGACCTTGAAGAGGTGGTTGGGCCATGAGGACTTCACCCTCATAGGTGGGATTGGTGCTATTATAAAAGTGTGAGGTTGTCCCTCTCTTGTTCTCTTGTGCCCTTCTACCTTCTACCATAAGATGGCACAGCAATAAACCCCTCACAAAATGCCAGCCTTTCAATCTTGAACTTTACAGCCCCCAGAACCATGAGAAAATAAATTTCTATATACTATAAATTACCCTGCCTTGAGTACTTTTTTTTATTGCAGCACAAAGTGGACTCAGGTAATCTGTATGTTAACAACTCTAAAACATGGATGAAAGAAGTTTAAGAATACCTAAGTAAATAGAGACATATACCGTATTCATAGATTGGAAGATTCAGTATTGTTAAGATATCAGTTCTCCCCAAACTGACTTATAAATTTAATGGAATCCCAGTCAAAATCTCAGCAGCATTTTTTAATAGAAATCAATAGGTGGATTTGAAGTTCATATAAAAAAAAACCAAAGAATTTACAATAGATAAATAAATTTTTACAAATAACAAAATTGAACAACTTACACTATTGTATTCAAGTCTTAAGATAACACTACAGTAATCTAGACAGTATTGGCAAAAGAATAGACATGTAGATGAAGGGAAAATAATAAAAACTCCAGAAATGGATCCACACATTTATTGCCAGTTGGGTTTTATAAAAGCACAAAATGTGAATCAATGGAGAAGGAATAATATTTTTATCAACTGGTGCTGGAACAATAAGACATGTATATAAAACAATTGACCTCAATTCTTACCTATACTATACACAAGAATTAGTTCAGAATAGATAATATAACTAACTGCAAACCCTAGGAATATAAAACTTACTAACAAAGACATAGGGAAAATATTCATCACTATGGATAAGCGAAGATGTCTTGAGTAAAGCACAAAATGCACAACCCATAAAAACTGATAAAATTTGGACTTTTTCAAAGTTAAAACTTTTGCTTAATGCATAATCAGGATAATAAAAAGACAAGTAACAGACTAAAAAGTATTTGCAAAACACATATTTGGGTAAAGGTCTTGTATCTAGAATATGTAAAGAACTCTTAAAACTCAATACTTAGAAATCAAATAAGCTCCCCCAAAACAGGCAAAAGATTTGAACGAACACTTCATTAAAGAAGGCATAGGATGACAAACAGGCACATGAAAAGAAACTCAGTCTCATTAGACATCAAGGAAATGCAAATTAAAATCATAGTGAAATACCGCTTAGAACTTAGATAACCTTAAATGGCTTCAAAAAAAAAAGAAAGAAAAAACCTCATGACAATATGGCACAATTTGAACCGTATGTATTATGTTGGAAATGCTAAGTGGTACAACAACTTCAGAAATCAGTGAAGTTAAATAATACCATACGACCCGGTAAAATCACTCCTGGATATTTATTCAACTAAAATGAGAACAAATGTTCATACAAAGACTTGTATGTAAATGTTTGTAACAGCTTTATTCATTATTACCAAAAACTAAAACAGTCCGAATGTTTATCAACCAGTGAATAGAGGAGGAAACTGTGGGACACTCACAAATGGAATTTCTACTCAGCAATCAAAGGAATCAATTACTGTTACATGTAACAATGTGGATAAATCTCAAAAGCTTTATGCCAAGTCAAATTAATTAAACTGCAATGATTACATACTCTATTAATCCATTTCATGACATTTTGGAATAGATATATGTACAGAAAGAAAAAATCTGATAGGTGGTTTACAAAGGCTTGTGTAGGTGCACAAGGGAATTATTGGTTAATGGAAATGTTTGGTATCTTGATTATTATTATTATCTTGTCCTAATGTGCTTCTTGATTATTGTGGTGATTCTTATGCAACTTTATGTGATTGTCATAACTTACATATTTATACACTTTCAAAGTGAATATTAAACCTCAATTTAAAATATTCTAATAGTCACCTGGATCTCAGTATTATTGGAAAAGTGAATTTTACTGAATCAAAGTAATGTTAATGAGCATAGAGTTTAAATCACGGTATTTGTAACCCTTAGTGTTCAATACCTCATAAGTCACTTAATAACTGTTGAATGAAGTTGTTGAATGGGGTATCAATCTTTCAATCTTGTAGTTGCAGCATCTTATAAGCAAAAGAATTATGGTTTAACTGAGTATACAGATAACTATTGGGAAAATAACCCACATAGTATGAATCATTTTCAAAGTCAAAACACTCTAGGAGAGAAATATCACTATAAATTATAAAGTTCTACTTCTTGTTCACATTTGTATCAATGTGGCATTTGTACTGATTGATTCTTTTTTTTTGAAATTTACATGTCAAAAATAATTCATGAATGCAGAAGTAAATTTATCAGCCATTTAATAAACAGTATAGCAAACTATCAAGATATATCTTTTAAGTACCTGGAATATTTTTAGCTCCACTGTGGCTTTCATGAGTAGAGCTATTTTTCATCACTGGGCTTTATTTTATTTTGTCATAGTACCGAAGTGTGAAAGTATTAACATTGATAGAGTAGAACATTGTATTAGGGTCCCTTAGCTCAAAGAGACTTGAATATATTTCAGTGAGGCAAGTGTCCGTTTGTTATCCTTGAGACTGTCAGTGAAGTCGTATATATGAATGTGAAACTGACAGTGTTAGCTGTTGATAAGTTATTCACTAGTAATTCAACAAATATTTACTGAGCTTCTTCTCTGTAAATTCTGCAACATGGGCCTCTGAAGACTTCACCCTAGGCATATATGTCTGCTCAAGCTGTTTGCTGCAGTTGGACACTGCCATATGTGGCTCTCTGGGTGACTTAACTGCTGCTGCTTATGCAAATTATGTTTTATTTTATGCCTGAAAGAACACAAAGGAGAAAAATGTCAAATTCGTCTCCACCAACATAAAAAGCATTTAATGTGTGTCCAGGAACTCCTGGAAGTTACTAAGGGGACATACAATGTGATAGAAGATAATGGGCTTTGGGATAAAATCAACTTGAATCTAAATTCCAAGCTCTGTGACTATACTTTGCTTCTCTACTTCTTCTCTACTTCCCAGTTTCCTCATTGAAAGACAGAAAGAGAGAGGAAGAGAGAGAGAAAGAAGGTGGGGGAGAGAGAGAAGGTGGAGGAGAGGGAGAGAGGGGGAGGGAGGGAGGGAGACAGAGAGAGAGAGAAGGATTACATCTTCCACATGATTTTGTAAGTGTCAAATATGTGATATTTTCAAAATGTGTGTGAAAGTATAGAGCATGAGCAATAAATTATAGTTCTGTTTCCCTAGGCATAAACTGTGAGTTAAATGAGATAGTTTCTATCTTTGTGGGTCTTATAATTTGGAACCTGAATTAATAACATGAATATACCTTGAAGAACATAGGTAGACCACAGGAACTGTCTATAAATTGCCTTCTCAGAGATATATTCTCCATCTCTCTAGAATAATCCCCTTGTTCATGTAGCTATTTCTGAACCTGATAAATTCTTGCAGGACCTCAGCCAACTGCCTGGATTCTATTGACTCAGAGGAGGCCCTGACCCAAGGTCTTTTGAACTGGAACAGTCAGTGGTGGAAGTTGTATGATGTGAAATCTGGAAGCTCTTTTGGCTATTTCATCCTCCCAAAATTCCATGAGCTAATCTGGTAGGATTTCTGCCACTTTTGACCACAGTTAAAACTTCCCTAATTTATAGATAGGAATTATTTAACATAGATGTGACATTTTCAAAGCTTGACCTTTGGAATAATGGAGTAGAGATTGGCTTGGAGTGAAGAAGCTGGCCTAGGGAGTGTATGTCAATTTCCTAGGTCACAGAGCAAGTTCTTTTAAGAACTTTATGACTAGTTTTACACCTTGAGATGTTTATTGTACAATACTGCAGTCCATCATGTGATGGCATACCAAAAATATCTAGAACAGGGTGTATTATGGCTGAAATAAATTAGGAAAAAAAATAGAAAGCTTTCTCTACAGCTGGCTTGGATGCCATAGATTTGCTTCCTCAAGGTTATATTGTGAGAAACATTGGCCTGTAGAGGAACAGGAGAAATCATGTATCTCTTATGCAAAGGTTTTCTATAATTGATTCCCATTTAATCACTGTGTGACTTTTTTCTTACAGTGTAAGATGTTGAAAAATATTAAAGATACAGAATTAACAGGATTTAATGATTGATTAGATAGATGGAGAGGATGTGGATAAAAGAGGAGAAGAAATGATATGCATATTTCTTGCTTGGATTGAAACATCAAAATATTCTGAGATAAAGTACACAGATGGGGCAGGTTTTGGCTTGAACAGTATCCCTCCAGTCATAACTATGTTCTTTCTGTGAACACTACTCACTTTCCCATCCTTGGAAGGTAATGCTTGTAGTATGCTACTCAGCTTCTCTGGGTCATAGTTTATTTGAACAAGGATGAACACTTGACTCAGACAGAGTTCAAACTATTATTTTTATATGAAATTTGGACCTCGACTTAAACTGCACTTGCTGCTGAAACTAAGAATATACAAATTCAAAGGCAGAAAGTACCCTCATCTGTAATATACGGGAGAAACCAAGGAAGCTGGTCTTTAGACTGAGAAGAAGAAGATATGCATTGTGAAGCAGAGAAGACAGAAAGAGAGAAAGAGAAAATATCCAGTTGTCTTGGTTTCTGCCAGCTTTTCTGTTCCTGGCTTTGACCATTGGTTTGTCTGGCAGTTCTCATTATAGTCTCTGTAAAATATATACTATATTCTTGAGAGGTAAAGGTTAACTTGTCCAAGACTGATTTCTTGCAGGTTGGACACAGAAAAATGTTGGCCTCCTGCAAACCTCCATGGAAACCCTTTATGACCTAGCACTTGAAGCAAATTAACCTTAGCCAAGAGCAAGGCTTGGACACAGCCCTGGTCACACCAGGAGTGGGCTTCCCAATTAATCACCAACACTGTTGTATAAAACCTTGCTGCTGGGATACTGGCACAGTGGCTTATGCCTATAATCCCAGCGCTTTGGGAGGTCAAGTTGGGCAGATCATCTGAGGTCACACGTTCGAGACTAACCTGGCCAAGATGGTGAAGTCCTGTCCCTACTAAAGATACAAAAATTAGCCAGGCGTGATGGTGGGCGCTTGTAATCCCAGCTACTCAGGAGGCTGAGGCAGGAGAATTGCTTCAACCCACGAGATGGAGGTTGCAGTAAGCCGAGATTGTGCCACTGCATTCCAGCCTGGGGGACAGAGCAAGACTCCGTCTCAAAA
>NW_012107419.1:1392826-1393644 GCF_000951045.1 Mandrillus leucophaeus
TCCTGCCTCAGCCTCCTGCGTAGCTGGGAGTAAAGGCACGTGCCACCATGCCCAGCTATTTTTGTATTTTTAGTAGAGATGGGTTTCACCATGTTAGGCAGGCTGGTCTCGAACTCTTGACCTCATGATCTGCCTGCCTCAGCCTCCCAAAGTGCTGGGATTACAGGCGTGAGCCACCGCCCCTGGCCTTGTGCTTCTTTACAGTGTTTTCTTGCATTGTTCCTTAACTGATAGCATGAAACCATGATTCGAGGAGGTACAAAGTTATCTGCATGGATTGGCACTTCCACCAACATCACAGAAATGATCAGGATTTAGAGCTCTTTTTCTAGTATTAAGACGTCCAGTTCACTTCATGTTGAGCTTTGATCCTGGGGCTCCTCAGTATCCCCTAACTCTATGAAATACTACCACACTGACTATGAAACCTTAACGTGGTAACGTCCCAATATGTAAGCAGGGCATTCTTCACGCATTTGCTCCATCTCTTGTGAAGTCCCTCAAGGATATACTTTATCCAAGTAAGTATTTTATCTTTTCGGGCTACCTCTACCTTTTGACATTAGGATAACTTCTTTGTGATCAACAGTACTTGTCGTCTTAGTTTGTTCCTTCTGCTGCATAAAATGCCGTAGACTGAATAATCTATAAACAACAGAAATTCATTTCTCACAGTTCTAGAGGCTTGGAATCCAAGATCAAAGCACCAACAGCCTCAGTTTCAGGTGAGAGCTTGCTGCTCACAGATGGCAACTTCTCTGGAGGGTGTAAAGGACCTCACTCAACTCAGGCCTCTTTTTTTTTTTTTTTTTTTTTTT
>NW_012107419.1:1394007-1394759 GCF_000951045.1 Mandrillus leucophaeus
AAACTTGTTGCTAGATTGCCGTATTATATGACCGCACCAAAAAATTGGACCCATCTAGTCTGTGATCACACTAGAAGACAGGCTGGTTCCCACCCCAACATGAATACTGAGTTGGCAGGAAGATAACACAGCCCAGGGGCTAAAGGCCTTTCTCTCTAGTCTGTCACTTGTATTTGTTTTCTATGTCTGTACTGACCTAGAATGCTATGAACAGGGAACTGGCTCAGCAGCCATTGCTTCTTCGTCCAAGAGCTTTACCCTGCTGAATACTGCCTCATCAAACCTGTTGTGTTCTTGTCCATTAATTTGTTATCTTTTTTTGTTTGTTTTTTGAGATAGGGTCTTGCTCTGTCACCCAGGCTGGAGTACAGTGGTCCAATCATAACTCACTGCAACCTTGACGTCCTGGCTCAAGGGATTCTCCTGCCTCAGCTTCCTGTGTAGTTGGGAACACAGGTGTGTGCCACTATGGCTGGCTTATTTTTATTTTAATTTTTGTACAGACAGAGTCTCACTTTGTTGCCCAGGCTGGTCTCACACTCCTGGGCTCAAGTGATCTGCCCACCTTGGCCTCCCAAATTGCTGGACTTAGAGGTAGGGGCCTCCGTGCCTGGCCTGTTGTTGTTTTTATAATATTTCTTATATTTTCCTCTTTTTGCTTAATATACTTTATGATTTCTATTATTATCTGACAAAAGATTAAAGAGAGCAGGGCATAAATATAAATGTCTAATATTCTACATTTAGTAAAG
>NW_012107419.1:1395789-1402218 GCF_000951045.1 Mandrillus leucophaeus
TATTTTTAGTAGAGACGGGGTTTCACTGTGTTAGCCGGGATGGTCTCGATCTCTTGACCTCGTGATCCACCCGCCTCAGCCTCCCAAAGTGCTAGGATTACAGGCGTGGCACCCGGCCTCAAGCCTCTTTTATAAAGGCACTAATCCCATTTGTGAGGGTGGAGCCCTTATGACTTAATCACTCACAGAAAGTCCTTCTCAATACTCTCACATATTAAGTTTCAACATATAAATATTGGGAGGACACCAGCATTTAGATAATAGCACTGCTTTTATTACTTTTATGGTAGATATTTTGGATAATTCATCCACATGTCGATTTTGGTTCTATAACCTAAGTGGCTGGACTGGTACCGGTTCAACACTCATCAAAGACTGGTAGAATTTCCAAGGTGCTGGCCTGTGGGCAGAGGCTAAGGATTCCAAATGATGGACTCTCCAATTTTAAACAAATATCACTGCTTTCTTATTAAAAAATGCTTTATGTTAAAAGTAAAAATTATAAGATAGAGTAGAAATTTTTAAATACCTTAAATCTTACTAAAAGACATGAATTGGTAGAATTTTAAGGAAAAAACGTATGTCCTTACAGTCTCTTACTAATTGCTTCTAGAAATCTACTTTTCCTTTGAATTCATTTTCTTTCTTGCTGTTCATTCTAGAGTTCTTAGCTGATAGTCTATGGGAAGTAAATGCTTTTAGTCTCTCTTGTTTGCTCTAAAAAGTCTGTTTTCCCTTCAACCCACTTATCAATAATAATTTAGCCTGGTATAGAACAATAATTGTTTCACCATTTTGATGATAATACTGTATGATTTTTCTGTCATTTTCTGTTTTGCATGAGAAATATACCATCCATCTGTTGGTGTTTCCTTTGGCTTTTTTATTAAGACCGGTTTTTTGTTTGTTTGTTTGTTTGTTTTTAAGTGTTCTTTGGGGTTGGGTCTGTTTGTTTGTTGTTTAAGGGAATCATTAGACTTGATTTGAGGGTTTTTCTTTTTTTTTTTTTTTGGCTTTGTTTTGTTTAAATACCTTGACATCTACTTCCAAGGATACAATCTTTCATTAAATTTAAAAAAAGTACATGGTTAATCATTTGAATATTACCATTTCTTCTAAAAATTACCTCATGTAACTTGGAGGTTTTTGACTCTATTCTTCATGTCTCATAACTACTTTTTCATATTTCCAATAAATTAAAAAAATTGCTATGCTGCTTTCTGCGTGATATACTCAGATCTGTTTTCCTTTTTTAAAATTTTATTTTTTAGTGTATATATTTAAGAGTAACAAGTTATTTTGATATGTGTAGTTAAATGATTACTATAGTCAAGCAAATTAACTTGCATATCACCGTCCATCATTACTTCTTTTTTGTGTGTATGTGATAAGAGCATCTAAAATTTAATGTCTTAGCAAATTTCAGTAAATAATACAATATTATTAATTATGGTTCTTATGCTGTACATTAGATCTCTAGACTTATTTATCCTGCATAAGTCTGTACCTTTGACCTACTCGTTCCCATTTCCTGCCCCTCCCTGCTGCTGGTAACCACTGGTCTATTCTGTTTCTATGCATTCAAACTTTTTAAGGATTCTGCATACAAGGGAGATCACACAGTATTTTTTGTCTATGTCTGGCATATTTCACTTTGTATGATATCTTCCAGGTTTATCCATGTTGTTGTAAATGGAATTATTTTCTTCTATGTATGGCTAAATAATATTCTATTGTGTGAGATATATAAATACATGTGTATATCTCATAATTTTTTATTCATTTATCTGTCTATGAACACTTAAGATTGTTTCTATATTTTATTATTTATTGTTGTTGTTTTTGAGACAGGGTCTCACTGTCTCCCAGGTTGGCATGCAGTGGCACAATCATGGCTCACTGCGGCCTTGAACTCCTGGGCCCAAGGAATCCTCCCATCTCAGCCTCCAAAGGAGCTGGTACTATAGGAGTGTGCCACCACGTTTGGTTAATTTTTTATTTTTTGTAGAAACAGGGTCTTGTTTCCATATCTTATCTATTATGAACAATGCTCCAATGAACATGGGAGTGCAGGTATCTCTAGGATGTAATGATTTCATTTCCCAAAAGTATATACACAGCAGAGGGATTGTTGAGTCATATGGTAGTTTTATCTTTAATTTTTTGAGCAATATCTATACTGTTTTCTACAATAGCCATACCAATTTACACTTCCACCAACAGTGTACAGGCGTTCTCTTTTCTCCACATCTTTGGCAACACTTGTTATCACAACTTTTTGATAGTAACTATCCTAACAGGTATAAGGTGATAATTCATTTTGGTTTTGATTGGCATTTTTCTGATGATTAGTGATGCTGAGCATCTTTTCATATTCCTGTTCACCATTTGTATGTATTCTTTGGAAATGTATTCATTCAGGTCCCTTGTCCACTTTTTAATTGCATTATTTGTTTCTTTTACTATTGAGTTATAAGAGTTTTTCATATATTTTGAAGATTAATCCTTTATCAGATATATAGTTTGAAAATATTTTCTCTTAATCAGTAGTCTGCCTTTTCATTTTTTCAATTGTTTCCGTGGCTATGCAGAAACTTTTTAGTATGATGTAGTCTCACTTGTCTATTTTTGTTATTGTTGCCTGTGTTTTTGGTGTCATATCCAAAGAAATCGTTGCCCAAACCAGTATCAAGTAGCTTTTCTCCTATGTTTTCTTCTAGAAGTTTTTGGTTTCAGTTCTTAATTTTAGATATTTGAACCATTTTGAGTTTTTTGTGAATAGAGGAAGATAAACGTCCATTCTCATTTGTGTGTATGTGTGTGTGTTTCTGTCTGTCCGTGTGGATATCCATTTTTCCCAGTACCATTTATGAAACAGATTATCTTTTCCCCATTGTGTATTCTTGGTGACTTTATTGAAAATTGGTTGGCTGAGATGTGTAGTGTTTTGTTCCGTTAAATTATGTGTTTGTTTTTATGCCAGTACTATACTGTGTTGATTACTATGGCTTTGTAATATAATTTGAAATCAGGAAATGTGATGTCTCCACTTTGTTTTTCTTAAGATTGTTTTGGCTATTTAGAGTCTTTTGTGGTTTCACATAAATTTTAGAATTTTTTTTCTATTTCTGTGAGAAATGCCATTGAAATTTTCATAGAGGTTATGTGTTATTTTGGATAATATGGACATTTAACAGTATTAATTCTTATAAATCATTATATCTTTCCTCATATATATTTTTCAATTCAGTAATTCCCACTTGAGGTGTATCAATACTACCGCTTACTAAATTAGAGTATTAATTTTTAAGTTTCAATCATTATATTGGCATTTCTGGGTTTTCATTTCACTGTACTTTGAAACTGCCATTTTTGCCTCATTAATTCTATTCTTTTATGTTTCTGAACATTTTGAAATTGTTATCTCAAAATCTCTTTCCAACTGCTCTGTTATCGCTAGTTCCTTGGGCTTGACTCTTACTTACAACAGCTATCAATATCTCACGGCAATAGATTCACTGTAATCTTTGTAATTTTGTCTCTGGGCTCATCTTCATTGAAAATTATCTTCTTCAGGCACCTTTTGTGAGCCATGATAATGGAGATATCCCTGTGAGATGGTTTCATGTGAGATTGCTAATATTCTTTGAGATTCATTATTTCTAGATCATTTTTATATTAATTTATTTGCTTTAGGTTTCAGCATCTCTCACATTTTAACCCAGACTTATGGCTCAAAATTTCATTGAATAAACTACCATTTCTGTTACTACCAGAGCCCTGGCCAGGCAGCTTGCTTTGTGCTGTGTCCTTGGACTAGAGAGCTGCAGTTTCCAAGCCCCCATTCATGGATGAGACAAATATTCCTAGCCTCCTATCTTGATATTTCTAGATAACCTTCTGAACATAAAACGTGTAGCCTGATGCTCATCTATTCAATCTGATCATTAGAACTGCTAACTCAAAGTCTATATATTGGATTTGCCTAGTCCTTAGGCCTTAGAATTTTAACTCCTCCCTCTTATGAGTTGCCTCTTAAATTCTGACACTAAGTTTTCATCTCAATTGTGTATTTTATAAAACAAAGTTTACTTTATCTACTATTTGGTAGGCATGAGGAGAAAGAGGAGATTTTCCTTTTCAACGCAGGCCATAGCAATGAAAGTCTCTGTGATACCCTCTGTCAATTTCCCACTGACATCTCTCATTCCTTAGATAAAATTACCTACATTTGTACTCAACTGTTTACTGAATAAAACCACCATTGCCTGGTGTTACCTAGTCAATGAAAGCTGAAAAAACTGAGAGGAGTATATTCATGGCATACTGGATATTTTTTGGTAAGGCAATTTGTTTAGATAGGAGGACATAACTTTGATTATGGCCAGATATATAAGATGGTCAGCTGGCTGCTGGCAATAAATTGATTTCCCAATGGTCAATTGATCGATTAACATTTGCAGCTACATTCACAGAAGTTAATATTTTTCATTAATTGTTAAGATAGTTTAATGCAACTGAAATTTTGATGGTGTCATTTTTCACCTCATGTTTTATTTTAATGGAAGGTAAAGCACCATTTGGATGGGTTCTAGATAAATCACTGGTGACATAAAATGGACATAATCTATGAATAATAGGTTAAAAATAATGTTGATCATTATCATTAAGGTAAGGCTACTTGCTTCTAATTATTTTCTATGTGTTTTTAAATGATTTTTAACAAGTTCAGCATTTGTTGATCCATTTTATGGAAATAATTTTTGTGGAAAAGCAAAATAGTTGCCATTACATATTTCATAGACCTTGTAAACAATAAATATCTGCACTCACAATGTTTTTCTGATAAGGTGCCAAAGTACTTCACAATCAAATATACCACTATTAACCTTGTTTTGCATGGGGGAGTTAAACTTTAGAAGACTAAATATAATATTCAAGTGTACATAGCAAATCAGTACCCAAGAGAGAAAAATGAGCCCTTCTTGGGCTTCATCCTGTGCTCTGGCCTGAACACAGCATATTATCAGCATAAATCTATTCAGAACATCCAGGGCATTCATTAACTAGGTCATGTGGATGTGCCTGGAATGTACAGTGATGTTACTGAGCACTGCAGAATCACAAACAGCAACACTGAGTTAAATAGACCATGAAATTTCAAATCTCCGAACTGATAAATACATGTGGCAAAGGGAAAAGGAGATAAAGTTGAGAAGGGCATCTCCTCATTCTACTAAATTTCAAAGTTTATAAAACCTTTATTTGATTATTTATAATCTCTGCTTAATCATAATGAAGGGAGCAAATATATTGAAATCATCACATAGAGCTATTGACAAGCAGATATTTTTACTATGTTCAAACAATGAAGGAAAGGTTTTGATAAAGTGATGCCTTGGTTTGCAAATAGGCATGGCCATCCTGATCCCCAATTGTTATCAACTGTTCTTTAGGTAAGCTACCAGTCAATTGAAGAGAATAAAGTTGGTATTTGAAAGCTCATTTTAATTTTTTTGCTGTGCTTCTAACCAGCTTTACATGCTTTGAGCAAGCCATTGGACTAGCAATATTATACATCTTCATTTGGTCAGATGTATTCTTCTGTAAAAAGAAATGCCAAATATTAATTTAAGATTTTAACACATTTGTATATATATTGCGCTTTAGTAAAAACCTTGGTTTATTTTTAAGTGGCAGCACTTTCTTTTGTGAAATTTATATAGTATGATTCAATTTTATTAAAAAAATAAAAAAGGTATATTCACATCTATGATACATTATTGTGCATGAATGGAGTAAGCTGTAGTAGAATAGATACCATCCTGAAGATTTATGACTTCTTTGGAGGTGTGGGATGAAGAAAATAATTGAGACATTTAAAGAAAATGATCTATAATATATTGAGTGATGTATGTGTGTATACACACGCAGATGTATTAACACAGATGTATAATTGCACACCTATATGTACATACAAAATGTATGTATATATTTAAACAATGTATATACACTGCTTTTATTAATTGTAACACATATACCTGCAACTGGATTCTAGAGTAGAGGTATGTGTTTGAAATATTTTCATGTTAATACATAGAGATTTACCTCCTTTTTGGAATCTGGTACTTAGTTTCCATGTTACTAATTTTCTTAAAGGCACATGTAAATGGTAGATCTGAAATACAAAACTAAACAGTCTGGATTTAGCATTCCTGTTGTTAAAACTGTAGTGAAGCTTTCCAGTTGCTGGTTTCTTGGTTGTTGTTCTTTATATTGATTTTCTTCATGCACCTTGCGCAAAAGGAATTTTTTTTTTGGACTTTTCTTTTCCTCATCGTACCTTTTCTTTGCATTTTGTCTTTAAAATTTTTATTTATTCCATGTACCGCAGAACTTAAAGTATAAAACAAATTTATTTATTCATAC
>NW_012107419.1:1405563-1407644 GCF_000951045.1 Mandrillus leucophaeus
TGAGTATTTTTAATTTAAAATTTTCTAGCAGAATATCAAGCCCAGTTTGTTCAAAAACTCAAACTCATCATTTCTTGAACTACCTTGAAATTCTTTCTTGTCCAATATTTTCTATTTAAATGAATTCTAATACAAAGTAATCCAAGATCTTTCATTTTCTATCATCTCAAACCTATTAAGGCCTTTCACTGTTACTTTTAAGTAATCCTAGAATTGGTCCTCTCTTTTAAACTCCTGCTGCTATCTTAGATCACATCTTCATCATTTCTATTCTCAATTACTTTCATGACTTAACTGATTTCCAACCTTTAGTTTGTCTTCTATACTGCTTCTAGTGTGAGTTTTCAAAAATAGAAATCTAATCAGGTTCCTCTTCTTCTGGAACATTTTTAATGGTTCTCACCATCTTTAGTATAAAATTCAGACCTGTAGTATAGTGTTCAAAGCTCCTCATTTGTTGGTCCCTGCCAGTCTCTCCAATCTCATCTCTGACTTCTCTCACTGCACTTTACACTCTGACAATTGAAGTCCCCCGACCACTTTAGGACTCTGTGCCATGGAGAAGGAACAGAGCACAGACTTTTGTTTCTCACTAGACAGTTTTATTTTCAGGTGAAGAACTTGTTCTATTTTTTGTGAGTGTTTTTCTGTATTCCAAAATAACTTCCAAAATGTAATGTGTTGACTCTCAGAAATTCTCTGTAAATATCCAAATAGCTCTGGAAAGATATTATTATAAATCAATAAATGCTATTCCAATTCTGTTGGAATATGTTAATAGGAAGGTTATATATATACACATATATATAAAATAGCATTTTGAATACTTCAGTTGTATAAATTTGTAAAATTCATTCTTTGTGATCAGCATCATCACCAATAAACAAAAAAGGAGCTGAAATGAAATAATTGGAGTAATAGGCCATGGCAATGGACAGGTCTTGGTTAAATGTGCTTTGGAGGAACTTCCTGAAATGGGGAGGAGGATCATCTGAAAATGAGACAGAGATCCACGTCTGATTTGTAATTTTGAACCTAATAGTTTATTATTTATATTTGAGAGTATCCTAAATCTGCCATTAACAGCCAAAAATGAATACAAGAAAGTACAATCATTATTTCAAAGAAGCAAGTTATAGTTGATAAAGATTAAAATGTTAAAAATTGTTTGAATTTTAGGCAACTGAGAATAACAGAACTTATTAATAACAATAATAAAGTTAAAAATTATAGAGTGTTTGCTGTAACCTAAGTATATCTATTTAAACTTCACAACTTTCATAGATTAGGAAGCGGACCTTCAGATAAGTAAAATTGTATCGGAAATATGGCACTCATAATTCACAGTGCCAAATCTAGATTTTCCCTACTTCCCCAAATGCCACTTATAAGATAATTTGATTATTATTCATCCCCTGATGAATGCAGGAAAGCTTCTGTGGGTAAGTAGAGATAAATGTGAGAAGCAGAAGCAAAGAAAAGAGCTAGCAGTAGTGAATGTTGAACTTTATGTGCTAAATAGGTGTGTGTCCATTTCTGATACAGCCACTCTGAGACAAGGGCTATATCATCCATGAATTGGATCTTATGTCCATTGCTGTATTTTTACTTCTCTAGTTTTTAAGAAATTTAGGCTGTGGTTCACATTGTGTATTCGAAAGATAGAACACCTTGCTAACTAGACAAACAAAAGCTTTGTTCTAAAAATATACTTTCCTTATAGCAGAAGTAACCTGCAGAGAAGCAGGATGCCTGAAGAGAGATGGATCTCTGCTTACTGTGTCTTTAGAACAGAAGTAGTGGTTTTCAACTTCACAACTCTGAATTGAGCCCTCCTTTCACATCTTCCCTGTACCAGTGCAGAATTGATCTGAATAATTATCTTTTTATCTTTGACATTTTTTGTGTGGCTTGAAAAAATAAATTTGCAATAGAGGTGAAATGGAAAAATTATCCTCCACTTCCTACTCCAAACCGAGGATAAACAATTATTCTTGGAAATTCCACCATAGAATTGAATTCATTGTACTGTGTGATTGCACCTTTTAAGCTTTTAAATGATGTGGCATTTTTATTTAGCA
>NW_012107419.1:1409634-1411479 GCF_000951045.1 Mandrillus leucophaeus
CTGTGGAGTACCTGTGTGGCCAGGCATCTTCAAGAAATTTTGCAATTATTAATTTACTGAATTTTCTAAAGAACATTAGGAGTTGGGTATTTTAGTGCTGAATTGCTATCATTGAAAAAAAAAAATAAGAGTCTCAGAGAGATTAAGTAATTTTCTCACTGTCACACAGCATAGTAATAGAAAGCCCAGGTTTCCCTGATAACATACCAGGACTTTCTCTTTTTTACTGTCTAAAATCCCTTTATCTGCCTTCTTACCAGACAGCTGATAAAAGACCTCTATGAGCAATTAGCTTAGTTTAACAAATGCTTTCTTTATCTTAAAAAGGAGCTACATTCTCTATTAATATTGGTCTTAGTTGCTGAACTAGATGCAAATAGAGGTTTCAGTGTAAAGATGATGACCTTTCTCATGTTGACCTTCTGTGGCAACAGATCCTACAACTACCACAGTAAAGATGGAACATGACCTAGGTTGGGCAAATTATAGTTCTTATCACCTGGACACAGTGATTGATTAAAGAGCTGGGTAGATCCATCACCCACATGGGACCAATTTGAGCTCTCCCATAGATATGACAGGATATATGATGTGACATGATATTGCATGATATGATATGATAGAAGACCTATGTCTCCTGGAATCAGAGCAACTTAAGGTCATCCTATCAGGTCATGGACAAAATTCAGGTGGAGTTGAAGAGAACAAAGCCAGTAAACGGAGAGAAGCATAAGTGGATGATAGACAGTTTTCTAGTCCCTACATCCAAGCATCGGTAAGAAGAAACCTCTTCCTGCCTGTCCATGATTGGGTTATGCAAGACATTGAAGTTTGCTAATGCAATTTTGAGTTGAATTTACATTATCTGCAACCAAAAACAACTTTGACTGAGACAGCTTATTTCAGAAAAGAGCAACAAATTACAAATGAGACATCATGGTTCTTTTGCCCATGGAATATTTTGTTTTTGTTCCTCTCCTCTGCCTCCCACTAAAAGAATAGCAGTGATAGAAGACATTTAATAGCGATGTCCCATGACATCTGTAAGTGGCATACCTTCTACAAATTACATCAGAAAGTGCAAACTCAGCACACCCCTCAAGTTATACAAATAGGAAAATGCTCAGAATTTGTGTATGCTTTCTTTATGACATAACGAAGGACTTGGCAGGAGTGAGAAAGAATAGATTTTCCCAGAGTTGTTCAGTGTCCTCTCCAACATTTCTGATTCAGGGAGTCAGCATAGTGGGCAAGAGAATCTTCGCTAACCATTAAACAACCCCACACGTTAAGCTACCAGGGTCTGATAGTTGTTTTTTTCTGTTTCATTTTTAAAAATAAATGCCTTTGGTTTCCCTTGAAAGGAACCATGGGGGACAGTACTGAGGGTGGTACAATTCTGTCCCCTGCTGCCTCAGCAAACACCGAGTGCCTGTGGAAGGAAGTTGTCAGTGGTGACTCTGAAGATGGGACATTATCATGGATGCTAACCAAGGACTACTTTAACGTGGGCAGAGGGGGAAATTCAGAAATAAGAAGTTTCAACAATTCCAGCAGTGACCTATGTCAATCAGGGGGCCTCATCTCTCAAATGGAAGTGGCTCTTTCCTTTATGAAACTCTCTTCTTCTTTGAAATATGCCTGCGTCCCATCTCATTCCTTTAAAGCCTTTCTCCGATATAAACAGATTTATTATTTTGTTACTCATTCAATTCTGAAATAATGCAAACATTTATTCTCAACTTCCAGTTGGGAAGTGAATAGCCAGTGAACAGTGGAGTCTTCCCTGGCTTGGCCCTCAGAGATGTTCACTCTTCAGTTCACTGTTCCCTGGACTTTACCCCC
>NW_012107419.1:1413109-1415432 GCF_000951045.1 Mandrillus leucophaeus
TTTGCTGTAACCTAAGTATATCTATTTAAACTTCACAACTTTCATAGATTAGGAAGCGGACCTTCAGATAAGTAAAATTGTATCGGAAATATGGCACTCATAATTCACAGTGCCAAATCTAGATTTTCCCTACTTCCCCAAACGCCACTTATAAGATAATTTGATTATTATTCATCCCCTGATGAATGCAGGAAAGCCTCTGTGGGTAAGTAGAGATAAATGTGAGAAGCAGAAGCAAAGAAAAGAGCTAGCAGTAGTGAATGTTGAACTTTATGTGCTAAATAGGTGTGTGTCCATTTCGGATACAGCCACTCTGAGACAAGGGCTATATTATCCATGAATTGGATCTTATGTCCATTGCTGTATTTTTACTTCTCTAGTTTTTAAGAAATTTAGGCTGTGGTTCACATTGTATATTCGAAAGATAGAACACCTTGCTAACTAGACAAACAAAAGCTTTGTTCTAAAAATATACTTTCCTTATAGCAGAAGTAACCTGCAGAGAAGCAGGATGCCTGAAGAGAGATGGATCTCTGCTTCCTGTGTCTTTAGAACAGAAGTAGTGGTTTTCAACTTCACAACTCTGAATTGAGCCCTCCTTTCACATCTTCCCTGTACCAGTGCAGAATTGATCTGAATAATTATCTTTTTATCTTTGACATTTTTTGTGTGGCTTGAAAAAATAAATTTGCAATAGAGGTGAAATGGAAAAATTATCCTCCACTTCCTACTCCAAACCGAGGATAAACAATTATTCTTGGAAATTCCACCATAGAATTGAATTCATTGTACTGTGTGATTGCACCTTTTAAGCTTTTAAATGATGTGGCATTTTTATTTAGCAACAATCCAAAAGGGACCACGAAATAAATGAGCTCCCTGGTTTTGCAGCATTTTATAATTCCAATATGAAAGTTTTAGCATTATTACTAACTGAAGAATCAGAAAGGAAATTCACAGGATGTCACCTCTAGGTTTTCAAGTATTTTTAATCCATGCAACTCTTCCTTCCAAACTTTTTCTTCAACTTCTCATGAGAAAGTTAGCATATAAAGTTTTTAAAAGCTGTGCTCCCCTTACTGAAATGGAGATGAGAACCATGGTGGGAGAATGCATCTTTCCCCCTCTAGAGTGTTTTGCACTTGTAGTGGTCTCTGGAAGAACTCAGCAGAACTCCCAAGTGTCAAGGAGCACATATTACAAAACAATGAACCTCAGAAATTAAGATAGAAGACAACTACAGATCATTCTATGTACTTTGTTCTCAGACTTACAATACTCCCAAAAGCTTTTCTAATATATGGTCAAGTGGCTGTCTGCTGGAATATTTTCAGAGCTATAATGTTTATACCTAACCTCTTATATTTATGTCTAAATCTACTAGTAGATTTTGGCTTATTCTGAGCAGTAGCTCCTAGATCTATCTTATGGTACACACTAAATCTATTCCTTCTTCCATAGTTCTTCTTGATATTATGCTACTTGAAAAGTCATCCCTTATCAAAATCAAATTTCATTAATTATTTTAGTTATATCACATCCAATATTTAATTGTGTAAACCTCTCTTTATTCTAGCTATTCTTCCCCAGAATTGCTTCTGTTATAAATGCTCTTTTTGAATAGACTTCCTAGAGTAGAAGAGAAAGCTCCAGATATGATCTGATGGAGGAAAAATATACTTGGATATTACTTTCCTTAATATGGATACTATATCTCTATAGATGACATACAAGATTGGATTATTTCTTTAAAAATATGATTTAGGGACAAGAAATAACAGAGGAATTGTTAAAGATCACAGTTCAAATTAAAATCCCCGGTCCATGGTTGCTTATTAAAAGACTTTTAAGCCTTAATTTTTATTATAATTTTCTTTTACTCACTGTGGTTCATTTTGGTTTTTTAATACCGATTCTGCTATTAGTTTGCCACCTACACCAGTGATAATATGCCTTCTGTGTCACTGTGTAGCTTATTTAATTAAAATAATGAAGACTTCTGCTTCTCAACTTGTAATAAAAAGGAAATAGATTTAACTCCCAGCATAAAACTACTAAAAAAAATCTGGCCAAAATGTATGAAACAATGGCACTCAAGACACTGGGCATAAGGCAGCAGAGCATAATGAACCCTGAGGGAAGAAAACAGAAGAGCTGACTCCTATAATTACTTCCTGGTGAAAGTTTCCAGGTCATACAACAGAGAGGGATGCAGGGACAAAGTTTCCATGGTTTAAGGATCTGTGTGCCTAGAAAAGCCCAAGCAGCTAGAATTCATAGGGCAAAGTGCCAAAAAGGAGAGAGCTGCAGAAAAAGAGAATTA
>NW_012107419.1:1415482-1417065 GCF_000951045.1 Mandrillus leucophaeus
GTGAAATCAAATAAATGTAATTGGGATATCTATTAGCTTAAATATTTGTCTTTGCTTTATCCTGTATATATTCAAATGATTCTCTTCTAGCTATTTAAAAATATACAATAGATTATTGTAAACTATCATCATTTAACTATCAAATAATAGGTCCCATTTCTTCTATAATATCAAATTGTGTATGTGTACCTATTAATCAACCTTTCTTCATCCCCCTCTATTTCTTTTTTCCTTATATTTTTCTCTTCTCTTTTCTTTTTTCATCCTTTGTTTCTCTTAACTTCTTTTCATATCTGTCATTTTGATGTTTTGCCTTCACCAAGATACTGTTCATAGTTGAAAATCAGATATTACATTGGTATTTGGGGTTGTCTTCTTTTCCAGCATCACAAAACCAAGTTCTTGCTCAGCAGTAGCCTGATGCAAGTCCTGGCTGACCAGCTATCTCTGCTCCCTTCTTGTAACTCAGACAGAAGTTTGATGGAGGTCACAGGCCCAGTAAAAATTTTTAGCCTCCAAACTAGGGCAGAATCATGTCCGTGTGAGCCTGGCTTTGTTTATTAGCTATTTGTAGGGTTCTTTGGGTCCTAGTTCTCTGCCTCTGCAGGAGTTGAATTATTGACCACGTCTGCTTTGATTCTGGTTGAGAAGTTGTGCATATCTTCAATTTCAGCACCTTTTACCACTCTCTCCTTTCCAAAGCAGTTATTATCATATTTATTTTGGCAGATGTAGACCAGTAATGGTCTCAAAATGAGTAGGCAACTTTATCGAGGGCACCTTGTTAGTAACAGTCAGATCCAGGTATTTAATCCTTAGCAGAACAACTTGAGTCTGTGTGTCTACTCCATTACACATTCTTCCTTGACACAGATACTAAAGTGTGGATCCTGTGGGCCAGGTCTCTGGAATGCCACAAGTTAATCCATTCTTCAAATTCAAACGCATCTCATATAGTATCTGTGGAAAGATTCCTTACTTTATTGCTTTTCTTTGCTTCACTGCTCACAGGGAAGGCACTGGCAGCTCTTTCTAACGAGAAAGATGGTAAGATGATGAAATTGAAAATCAGGGTGAAAAACTGAGTAGTGTCATATGCACATAGATTTAGCAAAGGCAATGTGAATTGATTAAGCTCTTGCCTCTAGGACAGGTTAGAAAAGATTGATTACATTAGTGGGATAATCTTAGCAGCAGTATGTGAAAAGACTACCCAGCTCAGCTAGTCTTCACAGCAGCCCAGAAGGGACATGTCAGAAAGGGAAATAACTCTGTGGAGTACCTGTGTGGCCAGGCATCTTCAAGAAATTTTGCAATTATTAATTTACTGAATTTTCTAAAGAACATTAGGAGTTGGGTATTTTAGTGCTGAATTGCTATCATTGAAAAAAAAAAAAATAAGAGTCTCAGAGAGATTAAGTAATTTTCTCACTGTCACACAGCATAGTAATAGAAAGCCCAGGTTTCCCTGATAACATACCAGGACTTTCTCTTTTTTACTGTCTAAAATCCCTTTATCTGCCTTCTTACCAGACAGCTGATAAAAGACCTCTATGAGCAATTAGCTTAGTTTAACAAATGCT
>NW_012107419.1:1424750-1439716 GCF_000951045.1 Mandrillus leucophaeus
AGAAGCCAGATGAATGATTGAAATTTAAGTAAAGGCATGGAAGATATAAACATGACCCAACTCAACTGTCTAGAAATGGTAATTTAAATGTCTAAGATGAAAGAACATTTCATAGTATTAGCATGAGCTTAGACATTACAAGAGACTACTTAACAATAATAAATAGTAAAACTGAAACACAAAGAGATAAAATATTTGAGGAAGAAGGGTCAGAATAATGATTTGAAAAAACTAATGCCTGACAGCACACTACTTGGCTTCAAAATATTCAACAAAGCTATAGTTATCAAAACAGAATGTTTATGGTATATGAACAGATACATAGAACAATGGAACAGAATAGAGCACCCCTCAAAAAAATTCAACATATTTACATCATTTGACAAAATTGCAATTAACACACAATGGGGGAAAGGAGAGTCTCTTCAATAAATGGTGTTGGGAAAGCTGGATATCCACATGCAGAAGAATAAAATGCTACCCTTATCTTATATATAAATCAACTCAAAATAAAGTCTTAAACACTGGACCTGAAACTATAAAACTACTAGAAGAAAACATAGGAGGAATGTTCCATCAAATTGGTCTATGTGATGGCTTTTTGAATATCACCCCAAAAGCAAAGGTAACAAAAGTAAGAATAAACAAATGGGATTACATCAAACTAAAAAGCTTCCTCACAGCCAAGGAAATACTCAGCAGAAAGAAGAGACAATCTACAGAATGGGAGATAATATTTTCAAACTGTACATCTGATAAGGGGTTAGTATCAAAAAAAAAATAAGAAACTCAACCCAATAGCAAGAAAACAAATAACCCAATTCAAAAAATGGGCAAAGGACCCGAATAGGAATTTCTCAATAAGGCATACAAATAACCAACTGGTATAAGAAAAGATGCTTGACATCATCAATCATCAGGGGTATGGAAATTAAAACCAAAATGAGCTATCATCTGACACCTGTTATTAACAGAATTGTTATTATCAAATAGACAAAAAAGAAAGAATGTGGAGAAAAGGGAATCCTTGTACACTGTTGGTGGGAATGTAAATTAGTACAGGCACTATGAAAAACATTATGAAGATTCTTTAAAGATTCAAAATTAGAATTCCCACGTGGTTCCACAATCCCACTGCTATGTATATATTCAAAGGATATAAAATCATTATCCTGAGAGGAGATACCTGCACTTTCATGTTCATTGGTGCATTATCCACAATAGCCAATGGATGGAATCAACCTAAGTGTCTATCAACAGATGAATGGATAAAGAAAATGTGATATATATGTACAATGGAATACTATTCAGCCTTCAAATAGGAGACTTTGTCATTTGCTACACCATAGATAAACCTGGAGAATATTGTTAAGTGAGATAAGTCAAAGAAAGATATCTACCATATGATCTCATTTATTTGTAGAATCTTAAAAAGTTGAACTCATATAAGTAAAGAGTACACTGTTAGTTACTAGGAACTGGAAGGAAGTTGTGGATGGGGAGATTTTGATCAAACAATACAAAATTTCAGTTAGATAGGAGGAATAATTTCAAGATATCTATTATACAACATGGTGACTACAGAAATATAAATAGATCTGAAAAATTAACAAATATTTAGAAAGTAAATACCACACTTGGAAATAACACTGTCAAACAGCAATCAAAGGGGAAATTTTAAAGTATTTTGAACTGAATGAAAATAAAACTATAACATATCAATATTTGTGAAATGTTGCTAAAGCAGAAGTTAAAAGGAAATGTATAATTAAATGCCTATAATATTTTAGAAAAAAATGATGTTAATAATCTCAGATTCTGATCAAAGAAGCTGAAAAAAAGTGTAAAGAAAACTGAAGAAATGAACAACAAACATCAGAGTAGAAATCAATTAAATAGAAAATTAAAACAATAAAGAAAATTAATAAAACTAAAACTAGTAATTTGAAACAATTATTAAAGGTCTAACCTCCCTGATCAGGAAAAAAAAAAAAAACATGTAAAATTTCACTATAATGAAAGATAGTCCATTATTACATATTCTACAGATTTTTTTTAAAACATTAATTAGAACATGTTATTAACAACTTTTGTCAATAAATTTAAAAATTTGGAAGAAATAGGTACATTCCTTGAAAGACACAAACTATCAAAGTTCGATCTAGAAGAATTAAACTGAACAGCCCTGCCTCTATTAATAAAATTGCGTTTATAATTAAATACATTCCCACAAAGAAAATCTCAGGCCTGGATGATATCACGAGTAAATTCTACCAAAATATTTTTTCTAATTTTTCACTTTTATTTTTATTGTATTATTACAATACAATAATTTTATTCTTGGTGTTAACATGATTCAAGTTGGACTTCAATGTTCAATGATTATTTATTTAATATATTTGTATTTATTGAGCACTTAGCAAGTGACAAGTGCTGTCCTAGATAGTGAAGACACAGTAGTAACAAAACAGACATTGTTCAACCACTGTAGAGTTTACAATCTGGCAGGAAATATGGAAAGACTACAGGGTGGTACAGGTTGTTGACTGAGGAGGGTAAATACAGAGAAGATCAGGAAAGGTTTCTCTCAGAAACTCTTTCTTTAAACTAACACCTGAATGTGAATAAATTTTATTAGCAAAGGTGGGAGAAGATCCAGTTACAAGGGAAGCACAGGAATGAGTGAAGCACATTTGAGGAACTGTAATAATTAAGACATGGCTTGAATGGAAATGGAGAGTCTATCAAATATTTAAGTAAGAAATAATAACAATTCTATACAATTTCCCAAAATCGCAGAGGTGTAAATTTTCCCCAGTTAATTAAATGGGGCAAGCATTATTGTGATTAAAAAATCAGACAAAAACGTTAAAAGAAAAAGATATGTAGGCCTATATTCATCATGAATATACATATAAAATTTTTAGTGCAACTTTAGCCCCATCAAATCTGAAAGTATAAAAAGAATAATACATCATAACGAAGGTGATTTGCCCTCAAAGTTCAAGATTGGTTTAATATTAATAAAATTTAATATTCAAAATGCATTTAATTCATTGTATTAACAGACTAAAAAATAAAAAGACAAAAGAAAAATCTATGGCCAATATAATAGATTCAAATAAAGCATTTGATGATTTTTGATATTTACCATTTATTTATGATAAAATATTTCAAAATCTTTCAGAAAACTTGAGAATGTTTGTGACAAACCTAAGCTAAAATTGTATTTAATGATGTAAGACTACATGCTTTCCCTGTATAATCACGAATGATGCCCATTTTACTAATTCTATTCGGTGTTGTACTGGAAGTTCTAACCAGTGCAGTAAGATAAGAAGAAAATAATAAAAATGTATCTGGATTGAAAAGGATGATATAAAATTATTTTTATTTATAGATAAGTTGACTACGTAGAAAACCCCATGGAATCTACAGAAAGAGCTATTGTAACTAACTAGTGAGGTTAGCAATATTGCAAGATACCAAGTCAGTACACACAAACCAGTTGTATACCTAATAATAGCAACTTTAAAAATCTTATTTACAATAATATTAAAATATACAATTTTTACACCGATATCTGAGAAAAGACTTGCAAGACCTAAAAACACGTTAAACATTCCTTATTCAAGAATCTGAAATCCAAAATGTTCCAAAATCTGAAACCCAAAATGTTCCAAAATGTGAAACTTTTGACACATAGAAGTGGAAAATTCCACACCTAATGCTTGCTTTCTGATGATTCACTGTACAGAAACTTTGTTCCATGCACAAAATTATTTTACCTTTGGGCTACGTATATGCAGAGTATATAAAACATAAATATATTAATATATTTTATGTTTATACTTGAGTCTCATTCTCAAGATTTCTAATTATGTAAATGCAAATATTCCAAAATAAAAAAAAGAAACAACTCAAAACACTTCTGCCTCTAAGCACTTTGGATAAGGGATACTCAACCTGTACTGAATGGATATTGTGTTTATGGATTGGAAAATTTAATATTGTTGACATTTCCATTCTATCAAATTGATTTATAGAAACAATGCAATTTTAAGTAAAATTTCAGCAGAATTTTAATAGAAATTAAAAAGTTGATTCATATGGAAATATGAAACAACTTTGGAAAAGAACAAAATTGGAAGACTCACACTTCTGGTTTCTAGACTTCTTATAAAGCTACTATAATCAAGACAATATGGTGTTGGCATCAAAATAGACAACAGATCTATGAAAAAGAATAGAGACCAGAAATAGGTTAACACATATGTTACGGACAGAATGTTCCCCCCCACCCCGCCGACCCATATGTTTAAGCCCTAACCTCCAGTGTGGCTATATGAAAAGATATTCTATAAAGAGATAATTAAGGTTACATTATTCATAAGCATGGGGCCTTTGTCATATAGGATTAATGTCCTTGTAAGAGACACCAGAAAATGTGTTCTCTCGCTCTTCATGGCAAGAATCTATAAAAGACCATGGGAGGATATAGCAAGAAGGTGGCCATCTGCAAGTCTGGAAGAGAGCCCTCACTAAAAACCAAATCAACTGGAACCTTGATCTTGGACTTCTAGTCTCCAGAATTATGAGAAATAAATGTTGTTTAAGCAACCAAGTCTAAAGTATTTTGTATTGCAGCCCTTGCTAACTAAAACAACTATGTTGTTAGTCAATTACTTTTTGACTAAGATGTAAAGGAAATTTTGTGAAGAAAGGGTAATCTAATTAACAAATGGTGCAGAAGCAATCACATGTCCATATGCAAAAAAAAAAAAAAAAAAAAAAAAAAACCTCAATATATGCCTAACCCTATATCCAAAAATTACCTCAAAATGGATTATAGGCCTCAATGCGAAATCTAAAGCTTCTAGAAACTTCTAAAATAAAACATGAGAGAAAATATTTGTTACCCTGGATTGGGGAAATATTGTGTAAATATAACATAAGTGTATAATCCATAAATTTAAAAATTGATAAATTGAACTTTAACAAAAGCTCCTTTTCTTCGAAAGGACATTGTCAAGAGAATGAAAATACAAGCCATAGACTGAGAAAAAATATTTGCAAATTACATATCTGATAAAGGACTTGTAGCCAGAATATATACAGAATCCTCAAAATTCAGTAAGAAAAAAATTAATACACAATGGGAAAAATACATGGATAGACAGAAGATGTATAGATGGCACATGAACAAATGAAAAGATGATCACTCAACATCTTTAGTCATTAGAAAATACAGTTTTTACTTGTAAAAACAAGTAAACAATGATATACCACTACATACTTACTAGAATGGCTAAAATAATAATAATTATTATTAATAATATAATAATAATAATTATTATTTTATTTATTTATTTTGAGACAGATTGTCTCTCTGTCACCCAGGCTGGAGTGTAGTGGTGCAATCTCAGCTCACTGCAAACTCTGCCTCCCAGGTTCATATCACTCTCCTGCCTCTAGAGTAGCTGGGACTACAGGCGCCCGCCACCACGCCCGGCTAATTTTTTGTATTTTTAGTTGAGACGGGGTTTCACCGTGCTAGCCAGGATGGTCTCTATCTCCTGACCTCGTGATCCACCTGCCTCAGCCACCCAAAGTGCTGGGATTACAGGCATGAGCCACCATGCCCGGCCTACAATGGCTAAAATTATTAATAAAAATCAGCAATACCAAGTGCTGGTGGGAAAATAAAATGGATACCACAACTTTGGAAAACTGTTCAGCAGTTTCTTAAAAATGTTAAACACGCAACTACTCTATGACCCAGTCATTCTACTCCTAGGTATTTACTCAAGAGAAATGAAAGCATATAAGTCTGTACAAAGACATGTATTTACTATAAATTTTTATAGTAACTTTATTTGGATAGCCCCAAACCAATGACAATCCAAATATTCATCAACAGATGAACAAACTTAAAAACTGCACTGTACTTATACAATGGAATTCTACTCAGCAATAAAAAATGAATAAACTGCTAGCACAAAACTGTAGGTATGACTCTCAAAATAGTTATACTGAGTGACAAATTCCAGACAAAAAATTGAACATACTGTGTGATCTCATATATAATAAACAAATATAAACATATACTATAATAAATATATAACATAATATAAAATTCTATATACATGGAATATATAATTACATAAAATATAAATTAATCTCTACTATTAGAAAGTATATTCATGTTGCCTAGTAATAAGAGACTTGGATAGGGTGGGAAGGATTGTAAAGTAGTGTTAGGAAACTTTTAGGGATGATGAATATGTCTATTATCATGATTGTGATGATGGTTTCATGGGGTCTTATATTGGTCAAAATTGCTAAATTGTATACTTAGATATTTTCAGTTTGTTGTATTTGGATTATAATGCAATAAAGCTGTTTCTAAAAACCATAATGATAATAGTTGTTATTTCATACCACTAGGAACATCTCTTTAGTGGTGAGTGAATGAACACCTTTCCTTAATACATTCCCTAAATAATATTATGTTGCCTCTGAGTTCCTATTACTACAACAATGCTGTGCACCTATATGAGAATTTCTGTAACATGTATTTCCAGACGGTTGAGCATTGGTCAAAGTTGTTTCTCAGTCAGTATACAAACAAGAAAAGAGATTAGGATGATTCAAGTTTTATTTACAAAGACACTGCTTGCTGGGGTATGGTTGGGATGTAAACAAACCAGAAGAGTTATCCAAGATCCCTGGGAAAAATAAACAGCAATAAAATTGTTGCACCCCTTAACCCAAGAAAAAGGCTTTTAGGACGTTTAGGGAAAGTGTAACATTCAGACTTCTCTTGGGAGATGTGACGTTTGGTGGCTATGATACATCTGATACATCACCACCGTGTGACCATCCTGCAGGGTGGGAAACCAAATATTTGATTTTTCTTCTTTCTCCAGTCTCCTGCCTGGACTCTCAATGGCTCAGCCCAGCTGGAAACCAGAATGCATAAGAACTCTGTTGATATAATCCATAGAGGTCAAGCTCCCAGGGAGCAGAGGGTAAGTTGAAGAAAGGTGAGGCTCACAGTGAATCTAGAGGGTCATGTGGAGGACATGTGGCATAGGGTGAAAGTAATGTTGTTTCTAGAATGCTTGTAGAAATTGGTTCTCCTAAGAGTGGTACGTGAGAGTTTCCCTTCCTCTCTATCTTCTTGAGAAACTTGATGGAACATGTTGCTCCATTTTAGGTATTCTTTTTCTTGATAAGCTCTCCGTTACCACAAGAACAGTTGGAAGAAATAAAAAAAAAAAAGGTTAGTTTGAATGAATTACATTTAGTGAATTCATCCTGGATCCTATTACCTCGGGTCACTACTTTTAGAGCTGATTAGACAAGGATCAATATCAAATTCACTGATAAAAAATTTGACCCATCTCTACTCCTGGAGTTCTATGTCATTTTTCGTGATATTTCAAAGATTATTAAAATGGTTATATAATCACAGCTGCAGATGTTTTCAGTGCTCTGGCAAAGGGTGACAGGAAGAAATCAGGAGAATCTAAGGGTCAAGATTAGCAAGTTTCTTCATCATACATGGCACTGGTTTCCTAATTTGTAGGGTTTGGGACTGGATAATCTCTAGATTCCTTTCTAAATTTCGATCCTATATTTTGGTTAGAAAGAATGCTCATCTATTCTGGTGATAACAATGATTTCAGATGCCACTATTTGCACGTTGAAAGCCCTTGAAGACAAAAGGTCATGTGGGTACACTGGGTGAAATCACCCACAGGGATGTGTTTCTTATGACTAGTCACTTTTGCTGGACTCCCTTTGTTGACCCAGTGATTACACATCAACTATCAGCTTGCTGACATTTTCAGTCTGTTTACTGAGACTGAGAATTGATCTTAATTCTCAGTCTTGAGATTGAGCTACCCATCTCTCTCTCATTTGTTAAATCTCCCTTGTCTGATAATAGCTTTGATACAATAAACATTTTATTCCATTTATGTTGCTGGCATCAGTGTAAAAGTAATTCTTTTCAGTACATCTATCCTCATGCATGTCCATTAACTCGGATTGTATTTATTTGTGTGCAAAGCACATGTTCAAATGCAAATGTATAAGCACATCTGTTATAACTGTCCCCTTTTTGATTGCCCTGTGCATAAAATCCAGCCTCCTCTATCCCTTATCACAAGCTCCTTATGGTCAGAGAAATCTGGAAATCCAGTTGTTCTTAATAGACCACCTTGAATACAATGTTCACTCAAAGAGCATTTGCTGCTCCTCAGTTGATAATGAAACAGGAAAATAGAGGCTAGGCTCAATCCACCCATTAACCACTGCTTTGAATTTGCCAACACATGCAGCCCCTGCCAGAGCAGTTAGTAAGTGATGGGATTGAATTAGGTATCCTTCCTTGATGGAAATTTTAATGAGGTGGGTAATGAACCAAAGGTAGAAAGAATCAGGCAAAAGAAGAAACTAGAGCTGCATGAATAGTTGGGAAAACATATAACCCACCAGAATGATAATGCCTGGACTAAATCAATGAGTTCCTAGGATATTTCTAAGCAATGAATATTTTTAATGGAGTCCTGGTTGGTCTTTTCAAAAGAATAAACCAAGAGAAAAAGGCAAGGAGTTTAGAAAAGTCTTTATTTAGTTTTTCTTCCCTCTCAATAACTATTTTTTCTTGAATATTTGAATGTGATATTTTCTAAATGTTAGAACTTCAGAGCCTACTAGAGAAAACTGGAGCTAAACATTTTCAAGGGTATCCTTTTTCCTACATTTTAGTCCACCTGCCATTCATCTTGACTGTTAACACAAATAGCAACTGTGTCAAATTGGCGAATATACCCCTGAGGTTGTGTAGCAATAATTAAATTGTGAGGGTGACTAAAAGAAGGAAGAAATACAAGGTCAGCCTATTTCTGGGAGTTTTTTTTTTTCTACCAGCAGCCTTTATTTGCCTGCTGCTCTTTTCAAACTGTTATTTTATGTATTTCAGCTGGAAGATTCCAATAATTTTTTTTCTAGGAATCATGAAAATTGTATAGCATTTGTAAGCGTTTCTAAAGGCATTTGAAATTAAACAGTTGATCTTGAAGACTAAGGAGAAAATTCAAATGTAATTTCAACTTAATTTAGCATTTAGGCAATGTGGTATGATAGATCACGGGCTTTTAACTGGCTTTGATTTAAACCTACTTCTGCTACTTATACATTATACAACTTTGAGCAAGTAACTAACAACCCTCTAAGACTCAGTGTACTCATCTGTAAATGGTGTTTAATTTCTCTGAGTTTTTTTTTTTTTTTGAGACGGAGTCTCGCTCTGTTGCCCAGGCTGGAGTACAGTGGCCGGATCTCAGCTCACTGCAAGCTCCGCCTCCCGGGTTCACGCCATTCTCCTGCCTCAGACTCCCGAGTAGCTGGGACTACAGGCGCCCGCCAGCTCGCCCGGCTAGTTTTTTTTTTTTTTTTTTTTTTAATAGAGACGGGGTTTCACCATGTTAGCCAGGATGGTCTCGATCTCCTGACCTCGTGATCCGCCCGTCTCGGCCTCCCAAAGTGCTGGGATTACAGGCTTGAGCCACCACGCCCGGCCTCTCTTAGTTTTAATGTATATTTGAAAGATTAAATTAATTTCAAAGATAAAAATTTTCTAACAAACCTGGTATATCTTTTTGAAAACCCATAAACTAGGGAGTAGAAACAGTAGAAATAAAAAAGTTTCAGAAAGGATATTTTAATGCCTAATTAGAGAGACAATATGGGTACTTCTTTTCTAATTAAAATAATTATAATTTTAAAAACACCTCACAGAAGGTAGATAAAACAGTAACGGAAGACATCAGTCAGCTACATATTTACTAGAGATACTCAGTCCAAAGTAGTTTCTATTATTTTTTGCCTTGCTTCATGACAAGTTTTGCTTTCTGAAGTTTGTGAGAGAAATACAGAAACATGCTTTTCTGGTTTCCTTTCTGCTAAACAAGAAAGAACTGGTTAGTAAAGTGGAAATGAAGGTAACATTTGGGGGAAAGTATGGTCCTTAATAGCTAAGAAAATGAAAACTAGCTCAGATGTTTATTGTAAATGCTTATGGTAAGATAAGTTTTTCAGGAGAAATTTTTAAATGCAGATACCCTAATCCCACTGCCAGAGAATCAATGGGGACGGAGAGTCCAATTGTCTGAATGAAAGGTTTCCCAGGTCAATCTTGTGTTAGCTAGATTTTGGAACAGATGTCCTAGAAAACAGAGTAACAAGTATCATAAGGTTCATAGAAACCACAAACCTATAAGGGGAAGATTCTCAATCTTTCTCTAGAGAAATTGGAGATTCTCAAATTGGATTCTGATGAGGAAGAAAAGTGGGAGATCTATGAAGAAACATCTGAGGCACTCACGGTTTGTAAAGACTTGTAGATAAGGTGGAAGGACATATATGTTAACCAAGGACATAGTGACACAATTTTGAGGATGTCAAAAGTCTACATGAACCAAAAGTCCAGTGCTTGGGACAAATAGAGTAATGTTAAAGATTACAGTGACTAAAGAGCATCCTCAGCTCCTTTTTTTTCACCCTTTCTGTTTCCTGTAACTGACAATGATCTTTTAAATGAGGATAAAGCAGGTTGTTAGTTAAATATTGCTGGGTAACAAAGAACCTCAAAATCTCAGTGGCATACAGCAATAGGCATATATTTCTCTCTTATATGTTGGCAGTGGATCCTCCTCCTGGGACCGGCAACCAAGCCAGAACATGTTCTCAGGAGAATGGTGGATGCATAGGAAAGAATGCCCAGTCGTATAAACCAATGCCAATGCTCTGTTTGTACAATTTCTGCTTACATGCCATTGGCCAAAACAGCCACATGGCTGAGCCCAAAAGCAAAAGACCCTTTTTAGGGGAGCAACATTTTTGTCATTGCAAAGTTGAAAGACAAAAAGAATAGATATAAGGAAGAGCAAATAATTAGGGTCAATAATTTAATCTACCACAAACATTGATAAGATAATATAATACCTATTTTTATTTTATTATATAATAAAATTGAATACCAAAGTATTAAACAATTTATTTTCTAGCTGAGGAAGCTGATCAAAAATATGAAATCTGTGTTGTTATCTCTCCAATGGAAATATAATGCCTCAAAATATCTGAGGCATAATTACATTGCTAAATAAATATATTCAAAATTTTTAAATCCTTCAAAATGTATTAATTTATTTATTCAATATTTACTGAGGTTCTGCTATGTACAGGTACAGGGTTCAAGCTAAGGATTTACTAGCAAAAAATCTGGTTCTTGGTTTTATAAAGCATATAGACTAGTAGCATTGACTTAAAATGGAAAGTTACATAAAATTTTCCAAATAGCTTGTTAATTTTGTAAAAAAAAAAAAAAAAAAACCACTTAAAAAAGGTCTAATACAGACACAGTAAATGGATACTTAAGAGGGTGAGGGTTTGTGAGTCAGTAGTAATGAGGGGTTGTATGGCATAATTCGGGGAGAACATTGGATTAAAATCGGAGCATGTGAATTCTAAGGTCTAAATCTGCCTCTTAATAGCTGTGCTGACATTAAGAAAGTGATTTACCTCCTCTCAGCTTCTCATTTCACATTAGTAAAATTGGGATAATAATATCTGTTCTTCCTACCTCCGGTAAATGTTACATATCAAACCCGTGAAAAATATAAAATGCTTTAAAATTGAAGCACTATTAAAACATTATTAAACAAGTATCAGAAAACAGATAAAATAGTATTCAAACTTGCTGACACAAATCTAATCTGGCACTCTGCAACTTTATGTTACTTCTCAAAGCCACAGAGAAAAAAGTTAAAAGAACTATTTCAAAGGACCTTCAAAATGCTATGACTCTACTTCTGTAGACAACTACCAAAAAAATAAAATATAAAATAAAAAAGATTTTCTCTGGACTGCTAGAGCTTGAATTTGTTGCCATATTGCAAAAGGCTGAATGAATATCAAACACCGACATATGTTCGTCTTTCAGCATATGGAGAAAAACAGCTGACTTCACTGCTATTTTTGATAATCTGTTACTCTGGTGAAACTAGTCTTCCTTCCTCTGAAGCTGACTGGAGTTACTTAGAAAGGGATCCATTATTACTCGTATTTGAGTTTTAATTAGGAATTAGCATTTCACTCAGGGGCAAAAGCTCACCTTCGTAGAATCCTGTGTTCTGCAGTCAAAGAGCTTCTCTAAGATCATTCTGCAGTGAAACAAAGATGCCCGGTCTTGTTTTATTTCTGATACTATCTAGACAACTTCAATATCTATAAGAATGATTTTGTTATTACAGTCTCTTAGTTTTAGCCTCTTACTTTTTTTTTTTTTTTTACTTTTTTGGTCCTCAGTAACCTCCACATCCATCAGACACCCTCCCTGGATTATATTATTGATACTGCCATCCTTAAAAAATATACCATCTCTAAAATATTGACTTCTCTGAATACTACCACCACCTCCCATCCTTCTAGCTTACCTAGTGTGGCTATTCCATTCCAGCAATTATTCAACCTCTGCAGAGTTTTTTTCTTTTCTGTATTTGTTTTTAATAAACTATTTAATTTTAGGATAGTTTAGATCTAAAGAAATATCAGAAGAGAGTATGGAGAGTTCTCAGATGTCCCACGTTTAGTTTCTCCTATTATTAACGGACTTCTTATGTTAGTGCAGGTATTTTGTCACAATTAGTGAACAATATTGACACCTTGTTTTTAAGTGAAGTCTCTATTCCATTTTCCTTAGTTTTTACCTAGTACTCTTTTTTTGTTGTTGTTTCAAGATGCCTTACAGACTCCTTTCCTTGATGACATTTACCCATCATGTTTCCTCAGGCTTTTCTTGTCTGTGACAGTTTCTCAGATTTGCCTTGACGGTTAAAAAAAAATACTGGTCTTGTGTTTTGTAGAATGGGGATTTGTCTGTTGTTTTTCTCATGATTTGACTGAGGTTTTGGGTTTCTGGGAGGAAGACCACAGAGATGTACTGAAATTCCTATCATATCATATCAAGATTACGTAACTATTGGCATGACTTACCATTGTTGATGTTAATCTTGATCACCTGGCTGGAGTAATGCTTGTTAGTTTTCTTCACTGTAAAGTTACTTTGTCCCCCTTTTCCATACTGCATTATCTGGAAGTCAGTTACTATGCACAGCCCACACATGAGAGGTAAAGAGTTATAATCTACCTCCGTAAGAGGTGGAGTATCTACATAAATTATTTGGAATTCTGTATCACAGATTTATCTCTTCTCCCCATTTATTTATTCAATCATTTGTTTACATCACTGTGGACCCATGGACATTTGTTTTATACTTTAGGTTATAATTGAAAGCTACCATATTTATTTTGTTGCTCAAATTGTTCCAACCTTGGCCATTATAAGCTCTTTTAGTTGGCTTTCATGTCCCTTTGACATACTTCCCATCTTTGTAGTTATTTTATTTTCTAGCACTTTCCTACTTTCTAGCAATACAAGATGCTCCAAGCTTCAGTTACATATTTCTTACCGCAGTCCTAGAATTGAACATTTCTGCAAGGAGCCCTGGTTTCTATTATTGGAGAATAATGTTAGAAACGAAGATTAGGGCACTATCCTAGAGACTTTGATTCATTAATCTACCACTTTCTCACATGAATGAGCTTCTACTTTTTCCTCCTGTATTCTCATTTCCACTCTTCAACTGATTACCTAATAACTCTTTTCTTCTCAAGATTGATCATCCTGATCAATTCCTATTACTTTTATTTGAGGATCTTGCCTCACATTTCATACTTTATTGAGTAAATAGATGTAAAAGAAATCTTTCATATTTTCATCACCAAAACTACCATTCGATCCATTTTTATCTAAATTATGCCTCCCCATCCAACACTGAGGTTGATATGTCTACATCTAAGGACTGAGAGAATGAGGGAAAGGTGAATTTCTTGTTATTCCATGTACAGAATTTCACATAATCTCCTTGCTTCCAATATCACACTCATCCTTGTCCACAGTTATTTCTGTGCGTCTAGTTTCCCTGAGTCAATTGCTCCTGAGGTTCAACTTCTTTAGGGAGTGAACGTCCATCTTCTGCCTCGGCGGAGGCAAAGCATCACCAGTAAGAGGAGAGGACATGGAGTTCCTACTATTTCAGACCACTTTAAATGCTAACCTTGAGAGACACATAGAACCATTGTTCCTTGCACCTTTCCAGGTTCTTTGTTTGAAATCCCTTTGTTTGGCCTCCATTCTCTCACTTTGTTCTATTTCCCCTACCTCAGGCTTTGCCCCATTCCCAATCACTTAGGTTTTTCTTTCTTTGCTAAAATCAGTTACCATTCATACATTCCTAAATATGCTTTCCATAATCCAGAAGCTTTTACCTGCTGTTTTCTCCTCTCATTGTCTGTAGGATTTCTAATTTTCATATTCATATACTCCTATTTCAGTGAGACTTTGGAAAAGAGGTGAAATAAATAAAGATGCTCAATCTGAGAAGCTTTATCAAAGTCTCAATGAGATTTAGAAAAATCCTGCATTCTTAGATCAACCCTGTTTAAAAATCACCTATTTGCTTCCCCAACTTCCAGGTTCCATTATCATGGTTAGATCTGAATGACCAGAATCTAGTGTGAAAAACCTTTTGTCCTTAGGCCAAAGAGACTTTGTTTTGGTTCCTAATTGTTGTGTCTATGGTCATATAATATCAAATTTAGGAGTTTAGTCTCTGAATGAATTGCTGGAGTAGCTTGCTTTATTTCTTACTATCACTTGGACTTAACTCTTTTTTTTGTCTTTAAATGTGTATTTAATAATATTGCCTTATAATTTTGTTCTCTCTAATAAATGAAATAATTTATGTGAAATACACTAACTCATGTAAAATTCAGAACAAACCTATGAGTTCCATATTATTTTCTTTGTATCACAAATGAAAAAAAGCCTAAGC
>NW_012107419.1:1440118-1495337 GCF_000951045.1 Mandrillus leucophaeus
TTTTCTGTTCTTGTGATAGTTTGCTAAGAATGATGGTTTCCAGCTGCATCCATGTCCCTACAAAGGACACAAACTCATCCTTTTTTATGGCTGCATAGTGTTTGAAACACATAATTTTAGGAAAAGAAATGCCCCTAGAGGGCATTATTTGTGCAAAATGATGTTAGGTAACTCTCTTTCTCTCTGTTTTCTCTCTCTCTCTTTCTTACTGTAGGCACACTGAATTACTTGCCTTTCCCAGGTCATAGCAAAAACAGCATGTCTGTGCTTTGGTGAATGCCATTTTTCTCTCCCTGTATTGGGCGTTTGCTCTGCATGCTGTGTCTGATGAAGACTGAGCTCTGAAATCTCTGCCTCACAAACGAGTTTCTTGGAGACAGAGACAAGGCCTATGTATAGGTCCTGGTATAGTGTCTGACACATTATAGGCATCTATTAATTACATAATTAATAACAGCAGTAATAATAGTAATAATAATAACATTAGGTTGGTGCAAAAGTAATGTGGTGTTCACCATTATTTTCAATGGCAAAACTGCAATTACTTTTGCATCAACCTATAATGGCATGATTTACCTATCAATTTATTCATCTTAGCCACATTATGTAAAAGATACTAACATAAATTTTTATGATAGATGGCTAGGTAGAGAGATATATAGATGATAGATTCTATCCAATATTCATTAAAATGTGTAAGGAAGGTATATTCTTTTCTGTGGCTGTTGCAACGAATTACCTCCTGTGACTTAAAACAACAAAACTTTATTCCATTGGTTATATATGCCAAAAACTTAATATCAACGTGTTGGCACTGCTCCATAGGCTCTAGGAGAGATTCCTTTCCTGCTTTTCGCTTCATCATTCCTTGGCTTATGGGTGCATAATTTCAGTCTCTGTTTCCATTTTCACATGACCTTCTCCTCTGTGCATGTTTTTCTCTTCCTCTGTGTTCCAAGGACACATGTGATCAATTCCCTCATCTCTAAATCCTTACCTTAATTATATATGCAAAGACTCTTCTTCCAAATACTATTCACAGTTCTAAGGATTAGGACCTGATATGTTTCAGTGGTCATTATTCAACCTTTTACAGTAGGTGTTCAAGTCAGGGTATTTGCTTGCAAGCAAGAGCGAACAGAAATTGACCTACGTTGTCTTAGAAGAGCAGAAATTTATTGTAGTATGCTACTGAAGGCTCACAATTGACTGGTTATCTGAAGGTCAGTTTTGGAAAATTGTAAAGAACAAGGAGGTGGGTGTCCAGAGTTCAAGTGATAGCAACAGGAGGCAGCCAAATGGCTAGGCAGATAGGGGTGGGTCTCGGGTGAAACCCCACCTCCAAGGCAAAAACAGCCTGAAGGCTGAAAGACTGGACTGCTGGTCCCGGGTGAAACCTGCAACCCAGAGTAAGGACTTCTGTTTCTGTTTGCCCGCCCTTCCCCAGTTGATTCTTTCTGAATAATGCTTTTTAACCAGTCGAAAGTTGTCTTTTCCAATACTACCTATGGCTTGCCCTTCGGCTATCCTGAGCCCATAAAAAGCCCTGGACCCAGCTACAGGCGGAGGAGAGAACCACCCTACTACAGGGGTGGGGAACCACCCCTTGTCCCCTCTCTGCCGACAGCTGTTCCTTTGCTCAATAAAATTCTTCTCTACACTCCTCACACTTCAATGTCCAGTGTATCCTCATTTTTCTTGGGTGTGGTATAAGAGCTTGGGAACTGATGAACCAGAGTACAAACTATAATACAAGCAAACTGTGGCATACCAGCATCCTCAAGGGCAGGGAGAATAAGTCTCTACCACAAATAAGTATTTCAAACAAGGGGTTTGGGGTTAGATATCAGACACTAAAAATAAAAATGTTAAAAATTGTCCCCTATGAAGAGTAACTATATTCTTCAATTTAAAAAAAAATGAAGAAACTAATACTCAATTCAGTAAGTATAGGAAATAGGATAAAAATCTCAGGGCTGCATAACTCCGTAGATTACATTCTTTTCACTCAATAATGCTTCCTTCTGAAATATCAAAATTAACTTGACTTATAGAAAAATTTTAGAATAATGATAAATTATATATATCTTCTCTAAATTGCAGAATAAATAAATGTCAAAAACTCAAGTAACTAGTCTGAATGAGAATCATGCCTTCACTTCATAAAGTGCAAAACATTCAAACTTCATTCTTTAAATAAATATTAAACAATGCCCTTTAAAATCACATTGTAAAAAGTCTATTTTTTTCAATAATGCTGTCATTTCTAAATAAATTTTAGAACTCATTCCTATTTTAAAAATTACCACCAGAGTTCCCATATTGCAACTTTATGCCTTAAAGACCAATCAAGCATGTTTAACTTATATTATTGTGCCTATTGAAATTTTTCCTTTAAATATCATTCTGGAAAAAAATAATTATTTCAAAAAATGATTTTTGACATGAACTTTAATCTGCAGGCAATTGGTCAGAAAAATGCAGGTTGCTACAGAAAGCTTAAATGCAGATTTCACGTCCTGCAAAATGTTAAGAGAAGAGGGAGAAATCAACTTATGATGATATGCATGACTTGTCAGCTTTATAAGAAAACAAAAATCTTTATTTTATAATTAAAGACACTAAGAAAGTTTATATGCATGTCTCTACTAAATCTTAGAACTGGTAGGCATTTTAAATTTGGGGCTAACACAAATTTTAAACTTCAAAAAAGATAAAGAATGTGGAGTTACATCTCAGTTCTCTTTGAAAAAAAAAGATAGCTTGTAAAGTACAGTGAGGGAAAAGAATAATGGAGTTTCTTTTTTTGTTTGTTTGTTTATTTGTTTCTCTCACTTAGTGTAGAGTTGAAAGACGCTACTGGAAACAGTGGTGGGAAAGAAGGATGTAGACTTCAGTAGCAAGTAACACCTTCATTGTCGTCCAAGGAAAAGAAAAACAAGGATTGTGATTTAAAACAAGTAATGAGTGAAATAACCATTAAATTGCATATCATTTGTTCTGTAAGAAAATGCTCCTTAATAATTCTAAATTTAATTGTTTTTATGAAGATTTCTCTTTTTGTTTTTAAAATAGTATACGAAAGGGAAAATGGTTCTCCTCTGTCTTCCCCTCTCTCTCATTCTCATTAAGTGACTCTAATTTTTCAGACAAAATCAGGATATATGACCTCAGATTTGTTGGGATATAGTTATAAATATTGAAATCAGGAGTAGTTGAGGAAATATGAAAAGTTTACTTAATGGCTTCCTACAAAATAACTTGATATTTGCTGGTTCCTCTGCCTAAAGGCCCTTTTAATCTGGTACTTCCACTTATTTTTTACACCCAGTTTTCTATAAGGCCTTTTTCAGCATTCCTAGTAACATTGACATTATCTGAACCATGTTATAATTATTTACAAACCTCTATCACACATGTCCATGAGTGCCTCAAGGATAGGACTCACATATTATGAAGTTTTCCATTCTCAATGCCAAGTATAGCACCTGATGAAACTTACTAAGTTATCATTAAATATTTTTAGAGTAGATACATGGTATATCAGAATGAATAGATGAGAGAATTAATTGAATGAACAAAATACTATCTGACTTGGGAGAGGTAACTGTTTAAAATGTACTAACTCACAAAGTCAATCATACATTTTCTTTATTAACTCTAGCTTTTATTTATTGCCTGTATCACTTGTATTGGTTATTTTGTTCATGTTTCTAGGAAAATGGTAAGAGGAAGAGCAAAGAATTAATATAAAACAACTTGAAACTTAAGACTGATAAAAGAGACTAGCCCTGTAATAATCTCTGTCATATTCAAATCCTCTCCAAGCCAGTTCCTAGAGCCACTTAAATACCTCTCTTAGATTAAGAGGGATTTTGCCTCTGAGCTGGGGAGTCCAGGGCTCAAAGTCTGGTACTCACATGGCAAATATGAGAGCATATTTGAACTCTTAACAAGTTGAAGCCATTCCTTGTTACTTAGCAGATTTTTCCCATATGACAAAGCATTGACATCTGCAAAGCTGTGCAGCATTGCAACTGAAAATTTACTGAAGAAGCAACCATTCTCTTGTTTTTCTAAATGTTAAAAAATAATTATTTCTGAAGTTGCTTTTTTTGTTTTTGTATATAGATGAGAGGTTTCTATGTTGCCCAGGTTGGCCTCGAACGCCTAGCCTCACCTCCTCATGCGCCACGGCAACAGGCCTGAGCCACTGCGGCTCCTGAAGTTTTTCATCTGAGATTTCATAAAAGTGTAGTAGGTGAAATTCTTGTCTCAGTAGTGTTTTTGAGGAGAAGGAAAGGCAGTTGTTTATATTTCTGAGAAGACTTAGACATCTGCCTTCTTCTATGTGAAGCTTCTTTGTGAATATTTATAGGAATGATAAAATCACAAAGAAGGTTAATTAATATACAAATTTTCTCATTTGATTAAAGGAAAACTATAAATCCCTCTACTAGATTTTTCAGCCAGGGGATTATCAAAGCCATACGTTTAGGCAAAAATGATTATTAAGTCAATTAATAGGAAGTCAAAACATTGGTGCATGCTATTTATATCCATTTGAATTAAGCAGATATTGTCTAATTTTGCCATGTGGAAGAGCTGATAATAATACACTATATTCACCTACAGTTACTGATAGAAGTCTGGTTTTCCTTCTAAACTATAAACTTCTTGAATACACAGATCAGATCTATACTGCTTTTTACCTCTGTTGCTGCTTTCTCACTGTATACACAGTCACTGCCAGGTGCTGATATAACTAAAGGGTCAACTTTTTCTTTTTCCTTACAGGCTATTTCCTGCTAATATTTTGGGGGAAAGAGGGGAGAGGTTTGCTGAAACTCTCTTCTGAGTTATGCACTTAATCACTACTTCTGGGAAATGCTTGATTTCAGATCTGCGAGAAGAAATAGAAGATAGATCTGCAATGTTGTGTGCCACGAAATAAGAAAACTGTGAAAGGAAAATGAGGCATTGTCAAAATGACACATGAGCCAGCTTGAGTGGACTTTCACTATCCAAAGGTGAGACAATTAAATAATCAATAATAACTATGATTGACTAAAACACATTTAAGATATTAAAAGCCATGTATTCTTAATATTTTAAAGAGAGAGGAACAATCAAAACTCTTGAGATATTCGATAACATTAGAGCTTGTCTGGGCACCAAGTCAATATTCTGAAAATTATCACTGAAGGGAAAGAATTAGGCATTTACCTTGCCATTCTGAAGTAAATTGTATTTCAGGGTGTCCCAAAAGTCCTGTAGGTATGGAAAAGAATACTGTATAGAAATAGTTCAGTTAATAAATGTAGAATTATGATAGAATTAGAAAAACACTTTGCAATCTCTAATAAAATAACTGACTAAGGTAATCACCATCAATATCGAGGTTGATGGGTAATCTATTGTCTAAATAAAGATACTTTGTAAGAAAAACAGGATGCACTATTGATAATTATGCCAGGAAACAGGCATAAACTGGTGCGATTCCAGGCAAACATATGTCAGGTCAGCCTGTACTGGGGAATCTGACAATAAAGAGAATGGGCTGTTACTGGCTGAACTCACTGATTAATTTTAGCAGAATAAAGATAACACAATAAAACCTTATATGTCTCCTGATGTGAGGTAATATGAACAATTCAGCATTGTCTATGATGTATTGTATACATATATAATATCTCAAATATGTGGATATATAAATGTGTATACATGTATAATAGTCAAGACTTTAAATCTTATCCCCAGTATACAGAAAATACAGGGGATAGAGAAACAAGTCAAATGATACCATGGGGAAGTACATTTGCTAATTACTACTTAGATGATTAATAAATGCTTACATTGAACCATATTCTACAGGATCACAGATTTAGGCATGTTTTCTGTAACCTGGAGACCTTTTCTTGGTGGGTTCAGAAGAATATTGAAAGTGGTGGAGTTAGATGATGTGTCACTTTCTTTCATGGTAGTGGCTTTTGAATTAACACTAATGTTTAAGACCTAGTATCACAAAGAAAGCTTATAATTATGTTATAGAGATAAAGCCAACCTTACCGTATGAAGTCAAATAATTATTCAACAGATAATCTACTTTTAAAACCAACAAAATAATGCTTCGAGAATGAATGCAATTTTCAAGACAGAGGTAGGAACAGTAAGTTCTGTAAGGATTAGAAGTAAATAAATGCCATTTAATCCCAGTGGACTAGGAAAGCATTATAGAAGAGATAAGTGTTGAGCTTGGCTTTTTTAAAAATGTAGAATTTATATAGAGAGAAAGAAGAGAGAATTCCAGACGGTCAGAAGAATATGTACAAAAGCATTTAACAGCCAATGATATTTGACAGTTTACAAACAAGCTCTACTGGAGTAGAATTAATGGGAAATAAGACTGGAAAGATAGATTGCTAATGCCTTCCTAGGTCCCTTGCATAGTTCCCCCAAGCATTCAGGCCTTGTCCATCATGGAGGCATTCAGGCCTTGTCCATCATGGAGGCATATTAAACCACATAGCTCAGTAGCTCACTAGAGAAATAATGAGTCAACCCTGTTACTGCACATTATATAACTTTGTGCTTATGGTTTTCTTGTTCTTCCCTACTTTAAGCCGTCCTTTAGCTAGTTCTTGCCTGAGTGCTTGCCTCTTGGTGTTTCAGAAACAGACAAATCTTTCATGAGATCCCAAACAAGCCCATTCCTAATATGTCTAAGATGTGAAATAATAAAGATTACAGATTTGAATACACTTATTTTATTTATGCAAACCCAGACTTCAGACTTTTAATTTTAATGGTGCTTTGCTATTCTAAAACAAATATATTGATTTTTATTATTAACTGTTCTTTTTAAAGTCCATTTCTAATATTCCTCATTTTTTTTTTGTTTTTTTTACTCTGTCTAGTGAAAGCAAGGTTTCTTGTTTGTTTTGTTTAATTGATTCAGGAGCTTACTTCACTGACCATTTTTTATGAGATAGGCTGATTTCGGAATATGTGCTCTGATTGTTTTAGCTAATTGCTCTTAACAATCTACTGCCAAGCAAAACTAGCATGTTAACTTTTTCATTAAATGCACTGCTAACTCCAAACAATCAAAGCAATATTCATCGTCCTTGGCCACTGTGCTGCCAACCTTGCCCACCGCATGCATGTGAGCAAATGAACACAGGTTACATTAAAAGCTAATAGAGTCTTTGGTTGCTTAATGTTAGTGGCTCATTTGTTTGCAGGGAACAAACATCTTCTAACACTAGGTCCATGAAAGTTTATTCTACAAATACCAATGATTTGGAAACTAAGCATTAACAGGGACTGGGGCAGTCCCAGGGACTGGATGCTCAGTGTCTCTCTGTTACCCTATTTTAGCATCTCTGCTTTTCTCTGTGAATCTGCTCTAGGCCTTTCTATATCAATAAGAGTTTTTCACTTTCCAAAATTCTGATCCTTCAAAATTTTGACTTTGCATTACGATGGCCGGTCCAGTCTGGATTCTTTCTCACGGGATGCCTCCATGCAAATGTTGCCTTCTCTTTCAAATAAATAGTCCTAATCTAAGAATCTCCAAAGAAGAAACTGATTGCCTCATTATATCTTACCACACCAGTCTATGGATTTTAAATGTGAGATCATACAATAATTTGTTGACTTGCCAGTTGACTGTACTTGGGTCAATTGTACAACCTTCGTCTGATAGTCTATGATTAAAGAATCAGGAGATTTTGCTACAAAATATGGTCACTGTTCACTTATCAGTGCCATGGGCAGAGATATTTGTTTTTGAAGGGAAAGTAGACAGTGAAATCCCCAAAACATTTCAAGTATTAATGTGCCACAATCCCTGAGAAGTAGACCCATGAAAAGAGTGAAAGTCTAAGGATCCTTTAAAGGAATTTCTTCCTGAGGAACTCCTCTCTGGCATTCCCATCAAGTGGTCATCTTGTTTTAACTTGGATGATTCCAAAGATTGAAAAGTTGTTTCAAGGGACTACTAGCCTGCTGAAAACACTAGCCCTGAAGGGAATATCATCTTTAATTGTGTTCAGTGTTTGTTTGTTTTTTTTAATATGCTTGTTGGCCACATAAATGTTTTCTTTTTGGAAGTCTCTGTTATTTCCTTTGCCCACTTTTAGTTTGTTTTACATCACTGATCATTAGAGAAATGCAAATCAAAACCACAATGAGATACCATCTCATGCCAGTCAGAGTGGTGATTATCAAAAAGTCAACAAACAATAGTTGCCGGTGAGGCTGTGGAGAAATAGGAACACTTTTACACTGTTGGTGGGAGTGTAAATTTGTTTAACCATTGTAGAAGACAGTGTGGTGATTCCTCAAGGATCTGGAACCAGAAATACCATTTGACCCAGCAATCCTACTACTGGGTATATACTCAAAGGAATATAAATCAGTCTACCATAAAGACACTTGTCCATGTATGTTTATTGCAACACTATTTACAATAACAAAGACATGCATCCAACACAAATACCCATCAAGGATAGACCAGATAATGAAAATGTGGCACATATACACCATGGAATGCTATGTAGCCATAAAAAGGAATGAGATATGTCCTTTACAGGGACATGGATGAAGCTGGAAGCCATCATCCTCAGCAAACTAACACAGGAACAGAAAGCCAAACTGCATGTTCTCACTCATAAGTGGAAGTTGAACAATGAGAACACATGGACACAGGGAGGCAAACAACACACACTGAGGTCAGTCCAGGGGTTGGGAGCAAGGGTTGGGAGAGCATTAGGACAAATAGCTAATGCATCCTGGGCTAAAAACCTAGATGACAGATTGATAGGTGCAGCAAACCACCATGGCACATGTATGTAACAAACCTATACGTTCTGCACTTGTATAAATATTTACATATTTATAAATAAATAAAATTATAAATAAATAAAAATTGATAAATATATTTATGTTGCATTTTGAGGGAGAATAGTTTTTGAGTGTTCTCAATTGCCTGGGCATTCATTAAGATATAAATAACAGAAACATTTTGAGAGCTAAAACACAACGTGAATGTTAATTAATGGAGTATGTCTATCTCAAGAAATTCAGAGCACAGTCAAGCAACTAAGACTTTGGGAACCACAAAAATCAGAACTTCTCTGGGAATATGAGTGTTACTTTTTAAAACTTCCCTCTAAATACTGCAAGTAATGTGACTCAGTTACAAATAACTCCTACTCCTGTGTTTCTGAATTTAAAATTATGGATTCCTAAGACAAAATAATTGACATATACGTATATATATGTGTGTGTGTGTATATATACACTTTCCATATATATATATACACTTTCCACATATGTGTGTGTGTGTGTGTGTGTATGTGTGTGTGTGTGTGTGTGTGTCAGCTGTTCACCTTTCAATAGTCCGCTACAGGATCAATTAGCAGAAACATGGCTTCTGGAGTTTCTCCTGGCAGATGCATGGGCAATTTTGAGAGAAATAAACACCCAAGCCAGAAATTAAGGTCCAAACCCTTTCACAGAGTACTCAAATGTATCAGTGTTCGTGTCTCACTCAACCTCTATTTCCAGCCTCATGTTTTACTACTTACTTTCCCTCTCCAGATCTTTGTTTAGACCACACTGTATTACTTGACAGTGACTGATTATACCATTTACCATCAAACTTTTTGTCCCTGCTCATACTGTTCCTTCTGCACGGCAAACATATCTAGAACTGTCCCAACAGCACCCCATTTTAAAATTTTAATTTCTATCAATTAGTTTAAAGGCATAATCTTCCCAGAGACAACCACTTGCAATTATTTGGCTGCTCGTTTTGGTATTTACGTTCATATTGCTAAATAAAATATTTATGCTGCATTTTATGGGGTTTTTTTCCCCCCCCCAGTTTCACATCTAATTGTTGAACTCCCAGTATGGTAGCTTCCTCCAACTACACAGGCTTTCCTCCCTTCTCCAAAACTTATATCTTTATAAGTTTTAGCTTGATAACTACTCAATATGTACATCATTATATCCGTGTAAATATTATTCACAGGTAAACCAGATAATATACATTTACTTTTTGTATAATCTTTTTTTTTCTTGGAGTTAATCATTGATTCATTTTTGGTTGCTTTGTTTTCTAAATACTTGGCACTAACATATCCACAAATTCTCTATCATGGGTATAAATCATCCTGATATGTTTAAATATGCTGACTAATCTAACCATTTCATCTTTTTTTTTTCTTTGAAACAACCCTTCTGGAGCCTTTCTTTCTCCTAATAAAATATGGATTGGCTGTTTCCTAGAATTGTGGAAACCTAATTAACCTTGGATATCTATTTACAGTCTTCTTGGGGATTCCCTCTCCTTCTTTTCTTGTATTCTAATATTTTCCTCGCTTGGTTCACTCCAGGTGCTACGTGAAAAAGCATGGGTGGTGAAATATGGAGAAATTTTATGACTGAAATGTGTTTATTCTATCCTCCCTCTTGATTTTTTGGGCTACATGTACAATCTTATGTTGAAAATATTTTTTCCTCAGAAGTTTGAAAGCATTGCTCCTTATTCATTTAGCTTCCATCTTTACCATTATAAATTTGATGCTGTGCAAATTCTAGGCACTTTGCATATATAATCTGTCTCTCTCCCCAACTCACTTTCTCCATCTCTTTCCTTCTCTCTCTTAGTCTCTCTTTCTCATCCTCTCTCATCTTTATTTCTGTCTGTTTCAGATTTTAGAATCTTCTCTTTGTCTACAGTTTTCTCAAATTTCTTGATGATGTATGTTGCTGTTTGTGCGTTTTCTCATTCCTTTTGCTAGACACTTGATGAGCACTTTCAACTTGGAAACTTTTTCCCTTCAGTTCTAGCAATTTCTTTTTTTTTTATTATCTGGTAATTCACTCCCTTTAGATATCTCTGTTGTGTCTGTTTTCAATTCCTACTTTCAGTTTTAGAATCCATTTCTTCTGTGTTTATTTTTCTCTCCTTTTTTCCTATCTTGTTGTCTTTTTCTTGTTGTTTTACTTTCTTGAGAATTTGTTCATGAAACTCCCTCAAAGGAAAAGGTTTGTGATGAATATGTGTGAATGTCTGTGTGTTAGTCTGGATTCATAATGCATAAATTATTAATATTTTGCAGAGTGCTTCTATTAATTCTCTGAATAAAGGTTTGTTAATTGGTAATTCTTTATACTGTATTTCTCAGAGCAGCCAAATACTTAAGGATTTTATGTTACAATCAAAACCAAGATACAAATGTCCTAAAAGAATGCTAAAGCTGTCAAAGTTTCTGTTTGTATTACATATTAACATCATTTGGCTACTGTGTATTTAATTTAGAAAAATTAAAATGGTCCTTTGCATCACTTTCTTTATAAACCCATTCTATGGAGACCCACCTTGTTATACAAATAAGGAGGTAAAACTAGTTTTTGATGTGCTTTTCTTTTAAATGCCCTCTCCAAGTCTGACCACCCAAGCTATCATACAGCACAATTATGCTTGCTACTCCTCCCCACATAAAGACCCTCCTCTCTACAAGTAATTGAAGGTTGATGATTATCACCATCAGGTAATATGTCTGTAGTCTTCCAGAAGCCCTTTTTCCAATGCCTTAATCCAAAGGATAGTGATTAAATGGCACTAGCAGTCATCTACCCCTCTAAGGGTAGACTGAATGAAGAAAACATTTACAGCCTCCCAGATTACATCATATAGGTAGGGCTGCCTCACTCATATACTGTATGGAAAACTGGAATACAGAAAAAAAATGAATGAAGTTACCTTCTCCCAAAGCCTGCCTCTTCAGGAATATTCCGTTTTAGTAAATGGCATGGTCTAAAATAATTCCTGACTCTTCCTTCTCACTCATTTTGTTGGTCACTGAGTCCTTTAATTACACCTTAAATATCTCTGGAAATCCTGGTATCTTCTCATGTTCATTGCCATTCCTGAGTTCATATCCTAATAATTCCTATCCAGATTACTGCAGTAACTTCATTATTGTTTCTCTATCTCCAGACTTGTCCCCATTTGATTCATTCTGTATTCTACAATCAATGTTTTTGCTACAAAATACACAACTGACACCTTCAGCTTAGATTCTTTTTAGAGGCTGCTAGGACTTTGAGGCAAACTCAAACTCTAAACCACGCCATTGAGGCTGTGACATAAGCTGGCCTCCCGGGGCCTTTCTCACTACTGCTCATACTAATTTATGTTCCAGCCAGGACTGATCACATAATTTGTGGGGCCTAGTGCAAAATGAAAATTCAGACATCTCGTTCAAATATTACTATGAATTTTAAGAAGACGACAAGAGAGCATTTAACTAAGTGTGGGGTTCTTCTAAGCACAGGACTTAGGTGACTGCACAGGTTGTATGACCATGAAGCAGGTCATGACCTGCGCGACCAATATGCCATCCTATTTTATTTCATTTCATTTTTTTTAGCTTCTTTTGCTCAGACTGTTTCCTCTGCCTGCTGCCCTTTTCCATCATTACCAGGCTAAATCCTATTACTCCTTACTAACTCAGTTCAGATATCTTAAACTCTCCAAATACTTTTCCTGATCTCTCCCCTCCTCTTACTTCCTGCTCTGATTAAATATCCCTCTTCTATGTTCCCAAGATACCCTATATGTACCTTTGTGGTAGATTCTATCATTAAATTGTTAATATCTTTCTCTTTCAGTTTGTGCACTCTAACTTTCCCCTTGACATCCCAGAGTCTAGAACAGTTATTGGCACACAGTATGTGCATAAAAGTTTGTTTAATATAAAATTAGAAATAAGTGTAATTTAGAATTAAGGCTCAGAATCTGAATTCAGTGTTTCCTTTCATAACAGCACATATAATTATTCTTTTTGCACGCACTTAGGAGTGCATATTTTGCTGGCGTATATCCGGTAAAGTGTTAAAACACAGACTTCACTATATGTCATGAAGATTAGAAGGAATAATTTGACCTTTAAAATTGATATGAGTCTATACTATAGCTATTAAATACACAATTTTAATTCAGCCCTTTGGTGCGTATATTAGCCTGGTGAATAATTACTCTTTCAGAAGCTTTGCATATTTTAAAAATACTCTAGAGATTTTTAAAAAGAATATGTTTCTTAGTTTCTTACTAATGATCCGAGTGACATTTAATGTCTAAAATTTGTCTAAGAGCCAGAGAAATTGATCTATCAGTATTTACCCTTTCCTAGAAGGCTTTAGCTGTTTTTTGCTCTTACTGAAAATGTTATATTTGTAGTAGACTTTAACAACAAAATACGATCTCCTGTGTAGTCATTCGGACAAACATAAAACCCCCTTTAAGGCAATTAGGTAAACTGTGCAACAATTTTATTCCTGTTTTAAAGAAGTGAAACTCTAACTGCCTAACATGGTGGATACCCCAAATTTACTCATTCATAGTATTTTTTAAGAATAACCTAATAAAAAATAAAACCATCTCATTTAATTATTTCAATAAAAAGAATAACCTAATGATCCAATTAATTCCTCAAAGTATTCGAAGCTAGTCTTTTCACCAATGTATTTTTAGATATTTGAAAATATATTGTACTTAAAATTATCACTTAAACTCATATCAAAATTACATCCCTGTTATTAAAAACTTCATTATCATAAGTATTAAAAATTATATAATGTTTTTATATGAAGATGGCATTACTAACTTATGATTTCCCTTTTCATGTAAATTTTCTGTTGTTGCTAAGTTTTTCTGAAATGAATAGCATTATAATAAATATATATTAAATACATATAATTGGGTCAAATTGCATTATCAAATTGCTTTCTATAAACATTGTACCAAACTCCATTTTAAATATCTGTGCATTGACCATTTCTAACATGTATTTTCTTTTTCTCTCAATATTTTACACAGTATTTACTAATTCAATGAAAACGTTGTTTAAACATGTATTTGATTATTCATGAGATGTGAGATTTTAAAAAAAAAAATTTATTATTCATTTACATTTGTTTGAATAGAAAAGGAAGTAGTAAAACTTTACTGTATTATTTCCTGTATCACAGTATTATTTACTATATCACTGTATTAATTATTTCCCTGAGCCATTTTCCCACTCGCTTTGATTAATGGAATTCTAAATAGTTCTTGCCTTATAGTACATCACAGATTCCTCTTTTGCTTTCTTCTTCCTTTCTCTGTCTCTTATATGCTTATATTTTCAGGCTTTCTTCTCTTCTGCCTATACAACTCTACCCGTTTGATTTCATCTGCTCTAAGTGCTAAAGAAACCATTTATATTTTTATCTTCAACTGATGTGTCTTTTTCCTTTCTTTTGAGCTTTAAACACAGATTGCCAACTGTTTACTGAATGCCTCCAGTTACCTCTCTGATAGCTACTACAAAATTAACAAGTCTAAAATTTAGTAAGTCATTTCCCCCATCAAACTTGAGCAGCCCCAAGTTTGCCCCTTTCTGATGTTTCAGTCATTGGATAATCATATAACCATCATCCAATAACACAAAGGCATATATTATCAGCCTTTAAACCATCAACTATCAGATTTCATCAATTATAATTTTGAAATATTTCTCAAATTGTGTTCAAACCCACTGATATCATCCTTGTCTGAAACATGTTGTCTGGACTATTTAAATAATCTCTTAGCTGCAACCCTCCATTTCCAATCAATTTGCACATAACAGTGAGAATTATATTCTCAAATGCATATTCTATCATGGCACTCTCATTCTTAAGACCTTTAAGACTTCAGCTTCCAGCCAATATGGGGTAACCAAGACTAGATTTGTCTCCCACTTAAAACAACTAAGCATGTTGACAAAAATATACGAAATAATAGCTTTCTTAAAATAGATGTCAAGCAATGAGAGGCAGTGACACCTGAGAGACAGGAAATACATTGCCCAGTCACAGCATGGAGAATTTCTAGGCATACAGTAAGATATAGGAGAGAAGATAGCTGCACAGAAAGAGAATTGCTAAAATCTGCCAAAAATCCTTTTCAAGAATTCAGGAAAGAACTGATCAACACATGTATGTGAGGAAACTACACAAAGCTGAAGGAAGAATCACCTGAAGAAATTAAGATTAGAGAAGACAGCAGTGGGAATATTTTATTTTGTCCTTGACAGAGTGGAAAATCTTCCATTCTGGAAGTTTCATATAGGGCATTACATAGAACACTCAGAAGATTGACTTAGTGACGAATAATTAGGACTAGACTAAAGATTACTCTGACTACACTTAACCAATCTTAAAGCAAGACATGAAATATTTCTCAAAAATTAAGGTATAAAAAATCATTTTTTGACTGGGCACAGTGGCTCATGCCTATAATCCTAGCACTTTGGAAGGCCGAGGTGGGTGGATCACCTGAGGTAAGGGGTTTGTAACCAGCCTGGCCAACATGCTGAAACCCTGTCTCTACTACAGATACAAAAATTAGCCAGGCATGGTGGCTCATGTCTGTAATCCCAGCTACTTAGGAGGCTGAGGGAGGAGAATCACTTGAATCCAGGAGGCTTGAATCCAGGAGGCGGAGGTTGCAGTGAGCCGAGATGGCGCCACTATACTCTAGCCTGGGCAACAGAGCAAGACTCTGTCTCAAAAAGAAAGAAAAAAAAAAAAGTCATTTTTTTTTAAGACACAGAAAAGCTGAAAGAATTTATCACCAGCAGAGTACCCTACAAAAAATATTAATGGAAGTTCAGATGGAAGGAAAATGCTACCAGATGGAACTACACATAAGAATGAAAAGCATTAATATGGTAACTACCTGGGTAAATACATAAAATTTCTCTTACTATTATTTAACTTACATTAAACAATCATTAATTTTTTAAACAAAATAATTACAATATAGAGTTGGGTTAATAACTACGTGGAAGAAAAATGATGAAAATCTTGGCATAGAACCAAGAAGGGATAAGTGAAATTATACCAATATAAGGATTTTAGACTATATGTGAAATGATATAGTATCACTTAAAGATAGACCATACTAAGTTGAAGCTTTTTAATATAAACTTGAATGTGGCCACTGATATAACAAGGCAGGGTCATAGCTAATAAGCCAGAAAAAAAGGACATGAAATGAAATAACAAATAATCCAAAAAAGAAAATGAAAAGAGGAAAAAAATAGTTAAAAGAAGAGATGGAACAAATAGAAAATGAAAAGCAAGATGATAGATTTTACCTTAATCATATTAAAAGTCAAATAATTATAAATGGTCAAAATACACCAATTAAAAGGCAAAGATTTTCAAATTGGATTTTAAAAAGCAAGGCCCAGCTGAGTATGGTGGCTCACACCTGTAATCCCAGCACTCTGGGAGGCCAAGGTGGGTGAATGGCTTGAGTCCAGTAGCGCAAGACCAGACTGGGCAACAGAGCAAGATTATGTCTCTACAAAAGAAAAAAAAAAAAGCAATTAGCTGGACATGGTGGCATGTACCTGTAGTCCAGCTTCTTGGGAGGCTGAAGTGGGAGAATCACTTCAGCCCCAGAGGTCAAAGCTGCAGTGAGCTGAGATCATGTCACCGTGCTCCAGCCTGGAAGACAGACTCTGTCTCAAAAATTTAAAAAATGAAAAAGCAAGGCCCAATTAAATGCTAACTGCAAGAAAGTCACTTTAAACATAAAGACATAAATAGGATAAAAGTAAAATAATGTAAAAAGATACAACATAGTAAAAACTAATCAAAATAAAGCTGGAGTGGTGATGTTTACAACAAAGTAGATTTCAGAGCAAAGACTATTACCAAACTTAAAGTTCATTTCATAATGATAAAGAGTCAACTGTTCACGAGGACAAAAAATTAGATAATTTCACAATTCCCATTGGAGATTTCAAAACCATTCTCTCACTAGTTGATATAACAAAAATCAGAAAATCCATAGAAATATAGAAGACTTTAACAACACTCTGAGACAAGTGGGCGTAATTAATATTCACAAAATAAAAACGTGAGGAGACTCATTATTTTTATGTACACATGCAATATTTACTGAGATAGACCTTAAGTGGGGTCATAAAGCAAGTATCAATAAATGTAAAAGAATTTAAGCATTAACAAATATGTTCTCTGACCAAAAAGAAGGATAAGAAATCAATAATGGAAAGATATCTGAAAAATACCCCAAATATTTGGAAACTCCAAAGAAAAAAAATTGAAGGGAAAAACAGAAAATATTTTGAGCATAATAAAATGAAATAAATATTTAAATTTACTAGATGCAGCTAAAGCAGTAATTTTATGGCATAAAATGTCTATAATAGAAAAGGAGAATCTCAAATCAATAACTTCAATTTCACCTTAAATAACTAGAAAATGTAGAGCAGATGAAGCCCAAAGTAAGAAGAAAAGTCAGAGTGTAATTCAGTGAAATAGAAAACAGAAACAGTAGAGAAAATCAATACAATCAAAAGCTAGTTCTTTAAAAAGATTTATGAAATTAGTAAAACTCATCCATACTGGTTAGACCAAATAAAGACAGATTGCATATATCACCAGTATCATGAAGAAGACACGTATCCACTATAGGTTTTGCAGATATTGAAGGGATAATAATAAGGAATACCATGACAAATCTTAGACCAAAAAGTAGACAACTTAGATGAAATATACACATTTCTTGAAGGACACAAGCTAGCAAATATAACTCAAGAAGAAACAGATAACCTAAATCATCCTATATAAAAGAAATGTATGGCAGTTAAAACATATGCACATGCACAGTTCAGATAGTTTCACTGGTGAAATCTAAAAACTTTTTAAAAGAAGTAAAAAAAGTCTGTATAATATTTTCCATAAAATTGAAGAGTAGGGAATACTTTCAAATCAGTCTATCAGTTGAACATATGATTTCAAAATAAGACAAATACATTACAAGAAAAGAAAACTATAGGCCAACATCACTTGTAAATATAGATTCAAAATTTCAAAACTAAGTTTTAGCAAATCTAATCCATATATATATATATGTATATAACCAAATAGATTGATCCTATGAATGTAATGTTGATCTCTTTATGACAACAGACACTTCATCAAAGAAGATATATGGATGACACACACGAAAACATTTAACATCATTAATCATTAGGAGAATTCCAGTGATATCACAGAAAATTCCAATGACATCACAACATGTTTATTAGAAAGGCTAAAAGATAACTAGCTCTACCAAGTGTTGACAAGAATATGGAGGAACTGGAATTCTCATACACTAATGGTGGAAATATATTGTTTTAGTCCAACAGAGTTTGGATGTTTTTTTCCCCTCCAAATCTCACATTGAAATGTGATCTCCAATACTGCAGGTGGCCCTAGAGGAAGGTGTTTGGATTATGGGAGTGAATCCTTCTTGAATGGTTTAGTGCCATCCTTTTAGTGATAAATGAGTTCTTGCTCATTAATTCCATTAGTTCTTGCTCTATTATTCCACACTAATGCTCTATTAGTTCACAAAAGAGCTGGTTGTTTAAAAGGCTTCTGGCACATTCTCCTTTCTCTCTTGCTCCATCTCTCACCATGTGACAGGCCTGCTTCTCTTCACTTTTTGCCATAAGTAAAGTGTCTTGGGCCTCATCAGAAGCCATGCAGATACTGGTGCCATGCTAGTACAGCCTGCAGAACTGTGAGCCAAATAAATCTCTTCTCTCTATAAATTACCCAGCCTCAGGTATTCCTTTACAACAATGCAAATGGAATAAAACATAGTCAAAGGTACTTATCTAAGAGAAAAGCATGTGTTCATACAGCTATTTTAAACATGAATGTTCACTGAAGCTTTATTTAGAACAGCCCAAAACTGGAAACAAATCAAATGTCTATCAAGAAGTCAATGGTTAAAGAAAGTACTATGTCTTCATGAAATGAAATACGTGTTGAGCATCCCAAATTCAAAATTCCAAAATCTAAAATGTTCCAAAATTCAAAACTTTTTGAATACTGATATGATGCTCTAAAACATGTTCATTGTAGGATTTGGATTTTTGGATTAGAGATGCTCAACTAGTAAATAGAATGCCAATATTTCAAAATCTGAACAAAAAATCAAAAATCTGAAATACTTGTGATTCCAAGCATTTTGAATAAAGCATACTCAACCTTACTATATAGCCATAAAAGGGAATAAGCAACTGATATATACAGCAACATGGGTGAATTGAAAATGATAATGCTGAATAAAAGAAGCCAGACAAATGAGGACATTTTAAAATTTCATTTATATCAAATGTTAAAAAAGTGCACACTAATCTATCATGACAAAGATGTTCAGTGATTGCTTTAGTATGGGAAGGAATATGATAGCACAGAAGGGAAGAATGACAAGGGGATATGAGAAAAAATTGGGGGTTGATTGATATGTTCATCATATTCATTACGGTGATAGTTTCTTTGTTTTTATGGGAATAGTTTTATAGGTGTATACATCTGTCAAAACGCCAAATTGTGTAAACTTTATATATGTGCAATTTATTATATGTAAACTGTACCTGTATAAGAAAAAAAACTATAGACGCTTTAAGCATAAAGATTAGTCTTTTAGCCTGTGCACATGCTGACTTTATCCAAACCTGGTTAAATCCTACTCTACCAGCATGTTTTAGCTTAAACATCGCCTTCTGAAGAAGGCCTCCCTGAACTCCAAGGAGTCAAAATTCCCCTGCTACACGCTCCCGTGTTGTCTCATATGTTTTCTTTTGTACATCCAGATGCAAAATTTGCTTTTCAGACTGGCTTGTAACTTGTCTGAGATCAGAAACTGTCATTCTCTTATTTATGCCTGTGATCTGAGAGCCTTATTCAGTGTCTGGTTCATAGTGGGCCTTCAAAAAGTAAGATTTCATTATATTGTAATTGAATTGAGGAGAAAGAAAGCAAACACTTTTAATAGGGTGAAATTTCCCACTACCCACAAAATGATTCCAGGTAGAAGCCCTCTTCTTTGCCTACCCTCGGATTTAAACCTACCCTTTTTTAGCCAAAACCAAAATTGTACATTCTCTTTCCCTTCTTCTGGGGGATTTAAACTGCCTGTTAAGAAGGTGAGAAGCCCTTTCAAGTGGTCTTCTCAGCTTAGCTAGAATAACTAAAAACAGAAAAGCAAGTTAAGAAAGTTAATGTGAACTTGTTCTTTTCAGATTGTTATCTCCAGACTGTGGACACCCTGAGCTGGCTTTATTTACCATCTGAAAGATGAAATAAACTCAATAAGCTTTTAGTGAAGGAAGAACTATGACCCCACAGCAATGGGAAAAAATATTTTAGCTCATTCAGAATCTTCTCTTGATAGAAAGAATAGAGGGCCTCAGAAAAAAAGGGTAGTCTTTTCCCAAAGAAACATTCACACATAAAAATGCATACAGTGTGACCTGCCCTAGGTTCTTGTATGCCATTGAACAGGATGGCCTTAAGCAAAATGCATGATCAGGAACAAACTACATTGCATACTTATTCATGACATGTGCTCAATATTTTTGTACAAGTGATATATTTTTATCTGCACACACGAAATCATGTATATTCAGCATCTGACATGTTCCCATCATTGTGCTATGAACTTTAGCTATAGCAGTGGTTTTCAACTGGGAGCAATTTTGCCTTCTGAGGGGGGATTTAGCAATGCTTGGACACAGTGCTAGTTGTCTCAATTTGGAGGTAAGGGGTGCTCCCAGCATCTGGTTTGTAGAAGCCAAGGATACTACTAAACATCCTACAGTGCATAAGACAGCCCCACACAGCAAATAATCATTCAGCTCAAAATATCAATAGTGTCAAGGCTGGGAAACCTTGGGCTAGAAAAATAAAGTAGGTTGTGATGGCCCCTGCTCTCAGATAGTTCCTATCCTCAGTGAATTTGTGGTTAAAGTAACCCTTAAGAAAAATAGTTACAAAGGCAGCAATGTGACTATAAGCACGCTTATGTCCAATTCATATTTCACCTTAAATGTACAGCGTAGTTTTTAGTCCATTGTAGGTGAATAATGAACATGCGTTGAGTAAGCAAGTCTTATTTTCCTCTCTATAATTTTATTTAGGTATGGACGTACGAATGTGTGTGTATTTGCATGAGAAGATTTATAGTGTGCTGTTGGGATTTTATGTTAATTTGTTTTAATAGCTTTGTTGAGGTGCAATTGGCATACAGTATACTATACACATTTCAAGTATATAATTTGCTAAATTTTGAGATGTATATACACCCATGAAGGTCTCATCAAAATAAAAATAATGAACATATCCCTCACTACCAAAAAGTTCCTCATGATATTTTGTAATCCCTCCCACCTGCCACCATCTATTATTTGATTAGCAGCTAACCACTGACCTGCTTGTTGTCACTATAAATTAGTTTTCACTTTCTTGAATTTTACATAATGGAATAAGAAAGCATGTATTCTGTTTTCTATCTACTTTCATGTGGCAAAATTATTTTGGAAAACAATATTGTTGTTTTGTGTATCAATAGTTCATTCCTTGTTATTGCTAAGTAATATTTCATTTTATTCCACAATTTCTTTATCCATTCACCTCAGGATGGACATTTGGGTTATTCCAGTTTGGGGCTATTTTAAAAAAGTTGTTATGAACATTCAGGTCCTTTTGTTTGAGCACATGAGCCTTCATTTCTTTTGGATAAATACCTAAGACTGGTATGGCTATATCATATGATAGTGATGGCAGCAACGGGCCATCCGGAGTGGCTGCTGTCATAGGAGGCTGCAGCAGGGAGGCGTGGGCAGTGGCGGCAGCAGCTGCAGGTGCAGCAATGGTGGCTGTGGGTCCCCTGTGCCCCATCTGAAGCAGTGAATGCACTTTCCCTACCCACACGTGGCTGGACAGGACCTGCCCCCAGGCCTGGAGCTTCCTTGGCTCTGGACCCTGGCCCCCCTCCCCCCGCCCCCGTCGCTCCCCTCCTCCAGGGCTTGTGCAGGAAGGATGGGGAGGGGGTGAAGCTAGGCCCAGCACGGTGCAGCACTTCACGGAGCTAGAGGGAGCCAGGGGCAGGGGAGCAGCACATTCAGAAACAGAGGGACAGGCAGAGAGGGTGCCCAGTGAGGACTGGAGCCTCTGCCCCAGGCTGTGAGGAGGCCCAGCAGGAGCTGCCTGCATGCTCCACGGAGGGGGTGGGACCCCTGTCCTCCCAGGTGCAGGAACCCTGAGTCTCTGCACTCTCGGGGCCAGGAAGGCCCTCCTGCGCCTGCCGGCTAAGGGGTGTCTGCTTCTGCTTCCTGGACTCTCTGAACTCCTTGCATCACTCTGATCTTGAAGTGGGGTTGAAGCCAAGCCTGGTTACTGTCGCAGCCCAGAAGGTGTGTGCACACTTGAGGCAGCACTGGCATGCCAACCTCCTGCTGCCTCGGGCCCCTCTGGACTCTGGGCACTAGTGAGCAGGAGGGAAGCTGAGGCGGTCTGAGAGCGACTCAGTGCTGGCCTACAGGTGCCCCTTGGCACAAGCAGCATGAGTGCCATGGATGGAGGCAGGAGACAGACAGGCTCCTGGGCAGAAGGGAACAGGTCCTGGGTGAGGCTCCACCGTCAGGTCAGGGAGGGCCTGAAGACTGGGGGCCAGGCTGCCAGTCCCGCAGACTGAAGTGGGAACTTGTGGTGCCTTTTCTAGGCCCGCCCATCGACCAATCAGCCTGCACTTCCTCTTCTCTGAGACCCATAAAAACCCAGGGCTCAGCCAAAGCTGGACGGATGATGGGACAACCAGCTGCAGAGAGGAGCGACTCTCTCTGCTGAGAACTGAACACTCCTCAGGATGACCAGCTGTGGAGAGGAGCTAAACACTTGTAGGGATGATCTGCCTGCAAAGAGGAGCTACCCTCTCTGCTTGGAGCCAAACACCCCACGGGACACCCTGGCTGTGGAAAGGGAGCTGCTCCCTGCAGGTCTCCTTTGAGCTGTTCTATCATTCAATAAAGCTCCTCTTCCTCTTGCTCATTTTTCAGTTGTCTGCGTACCTCATCTTCCTGGTCCCAGGACAAGAACTCAGACCCGTTGAATGGCAAGGCTAAAAGAGCTGTAAAAAACAGGGTGTGAAACATGCCCATTGTTCACCACTTTTCAGGAAAAGAGAAGAGAAGAGCTGTGGCCCTGTGGGGAGCCCTGACCTGGGAGCTCCCTGAGCCCAGGCTGTAACTCCCTCTTTGGGGCCCTGAAGTTCCTGGTATCTCCAAGCTTCTGGATGCCACTGCAGTCTCCAAGCTTTGGGGTACCACTGCATTCTCCAACCTTTGGGGTGCCACTGCATTCCCAGTGCTAGCCATGGAAGCTGCTTGCTGTGTACCTGGTCCTGCCACAGCCTCACAGATAGCCAGTGTCTGGGCTGGCACCTGGAGCTGCCCACCCTTCTGCAGCAGCCAGCATGTCTGACTATACACAGTGGCCAGACCCCACACTCACTCACACACCCCTTGCCACTCCACGCCTGACTTGCCCTTGGCAGGCATAGGATCCAGGCTCTGGACAGGCATGAAATCCAGGCTGGTAGCATGAGCCAAGTGCACCCCGTCAGGCCAAGTGGGCAAAATGAGCCCAGTGGGCCTGAGCAAAATTTGGGCAAAGGTGCCACCAGTCACAGGATTCCGGCCTGAAAAGCAATACCCCAAGGATCCCATAACAATAGGTGTGTGTTTAATATTTTAAGGACCTTTCAATTGTTTTCCAAAATGTTTGTACTATTTTACATTCGCATCAGTGCGATATAAAGAGCCCAAGCTCCTACACATCCTCACCAACTTTTGTAATGGTTGCTTTTTAATTTCAGTCGTTCTAATAGGCATGTAATAGTATCTCATTATGGCTTTAATTTGCATTTCCTTAGTAACTAGTGATGTGGAGCATCTTTCCATGTGTCCATTTGCTATCCATATAACGTATTTGGTGAAATATCTGTTCAAATATTTTGTCCATTTTTATTGAGTTATTTGTATATCCAATTTTGAAAGTTCTCTCATATCAGTGATACAAGTTCTTTATCAGGTGTATGATTTTCAAATATTTTCATTATTTCTGTCTCTTATATTTTCGTCTTCTTAACAGTATCCTTTGAAAAACAGAAGTTTTAAATTTTTACTAAATTTTACTTAATTTTTTTATTTTATGGATAATTTTGGTGTTATTGAAAATATGAAATCTTTGCCTAAGGCCACAAAGACTTTCTCCCATAGCGGCTTCTAGAGGTTTTTAATTTGTGGCTTTATGTTTAGGACCATAGTCCATTTTGAAGTAGTTATTATACATTTTGGAAGGGATGGATCAAAGATCTTTTTTATATGAATATACATTTAATTACCTTGCGACTACATTAAAAAATCAATTGATCATTTATATGAAGTTCTATTTTTAGGCTGTTTATTCTGTTCCATTTATTTATTTGTCTGTCTTGGTGCCAACACCTTACTTTGCTGATTACTGCAGCTTTATAATAAATCTTAGGCTGAGATACTGCAACTTCTTCAACTTGGTTTTTTTTTCAAACTTGTTTTGGTTATTCTAGATCCTTTGTATTCATATTCCATATTCTAAGTTCTATGAATTTCAGAATCAGGTTGAAAAGTAGTTCTCCTTCAATTTATTGGAAGAGTTTTTGTTGTTGTTTTGTTTTGTTTGTGTTTTCTTTTTTGTTTTTGAGACAGTCTCACTCTGTCACCCAGGCTTGGAGTGCAGTGACTTGATCTCAGCTCACTGCAACCTCCACCTCCCAGGTTCAAGCAATTCTCCTGCCTCAGTCTCCCAAGTAGTTGGGACTACAGGCGCACACCTCCATGCCCGGCTAATCTTTTGTATTTTAGTAGAGACGGGGTTTCACCGTGTTGCCCAGGCCGCTCTCGAACTCCTGGGCTCAGGCAATCCTCCTGCCTCGGCCTCCAGAGTTCTAGGATTAGAGACATGGGCCACTGCGCCCGGCCTGAAGAGTTTTTATAGCACTTGCGTTATTTCTTGCTGAGACAGCAAGGCTTTATTGTCCATTGTCACAGGGCAGCACTGAGTTCAGTGTAAAGTCCCCTGGTCACTGTGCTCTCCCTCCCCAAAGTGCATAGAGCCTCTATATCCGTGCCCCTTGTCTGCTGCGGGGAATGCGGGAGGGGCGGCACCACCGATTCAAGACTGTCTCTACTGCTCTCCTCAAAGCCTCCCTCAGCAATATAAAGTTAAAACCGGGTACTGTTATTGCTCACCTGATTTTTGGTTCTTGTGGTGGTGTTTTTTGTGTGCAGATAGTTGTTAAAATTTGGTGTTCCAGCAAAGGTGGGGGAGGGACAAACAGTGTAAGCTTCCATTCCGCCATCTTGCCCCCAGAAGAAATTTTCATTTAGTAGAAAATTCGAAGTTGACATTTAAAAATTTTCTTTATCCCAAAAATGTGTATTACTGCCTTCTAGCTTGCACTGTTTCTAATAAGAAATCTGCTGTCATTCCTTTTTTCCTCTATTTGTAGCAGGTCCTGTTTTCTCTGGGGTCTTTTAAAATTTCTTATCACTGGTTTTAAGCAATTTTATAATGATGTGACTTGATGTCGTTTTGTTTCTTAAGTTTGAGGTTTGTTGTGCTTCATGGATCTGTGGGTTTAAAGTTGTATTCAAATTTGAAAATTTGTCTGCTTTATTTAAATACTTCAAATAACTTTATGTTTCCTCTCACTCCCTTTGATAAATGTAACTATATATATATTGGGCTGCTTTAAGTTGTCCCATAACTCACTAATTCCCTTTTCATTTTTCTTCAGTCATTTTTTTCTTTGTGTTTTACTAGGGATATTTTCTATTGCTGTGCCATTAAATCTTCTAGTTGTTTCTTCCACAATGTCCAATCTACCATTAATTTCATTCAATGTATTTTTCATCATAGACATAACAGTTTTTCTCTCTAGAAGTTTGATTTACGTCTTTTAAAAATATATTTTCTACATCTAGTAAACATGCTCAATCTTTCCTCTCACTTCTTGAGCACATGAAATGTTTAATCGTCCTTTTCAATGAATTCATTCAGGCAATTTTTTTTTTTCCTGGCCTTGGATAGTTTCCTCTCAGGGTTGTACTTTGAAGTTCTCAGCTGAATACATTAGGAGGGCCCCGTGCCTGTCTCTCTTTGCAAGCTTCTCATCTCTAGCACTCTGCTCTGTGAGTTAGTTGCTTTGCCTTATTCAGACTCCTAGCTCTGTCTCCTCAGCTGTGGTAGTCTGCCTTCATTCACCCTCCCTGCAGTCAGGCCTTAAAACTATTTTGAGACATTCATCTGGGTAAATTATAGGATTCATCACATTTGTTTTGCCTCTCCCATGGAAAACTGTCTCTTGTTGCCTGATGTCCAAAGTCTTGAAAGCCATTGTTTCATATAGTTTGTTCAGTTCATTTAGTTATTTCATCTGGGAGCGTGAGGCCAGTCTGGGTACTCCGTCTTGGCCAGAAGCAAATCAATCATTTTGGAATTTGACTTTTGTATTTCCTTAGATTCAGTTTCTTTTAAGCCAGCTAATGAATAGACCATTTTTCTCCTCTGCCATCTGCCTTAAGTAATAGTATTTTAGAGAGGAATGCTTGCGTCCCCAAAGATATGGTCCCCATTTATTATATATTAAAGGTGGAGAAGAATGTGAATGTTACTTAGTTACATTTTAAATTCAATGTAATTCAAAAGACTGAATCTGTGTTTTAAATTATATAATTCCAGTAACTAAAAGGAGAGAAAAAAAAAGATTGATTGGAAATGTTCCCTTATAGAAGGTACTTCCAAATTGATATGGAAAATACAAAATCACATATAAAGGCACATAAATAAGACAGGATACAGCATTTTAAAATTATAAAGGTTGTACTAAAGAGTTTCTTAAGAAGGACAAATATCTTCTTGGAGGAAAAATTAAGAAAACCATTTCAAAAGCATCCACAAATTTCTATCACCCCATCTATTAACCTGCCTCTTTCTATATCCAGATATTCTGGCTTCTTTTGTATTACTGTTAATCATCTTTCAGTGACCTAAAAAAAACCCCAAACTTCCCTATTTGCATTCTCCTTCTTCCTATTCATCAACATTGACCCAGACAGTCTCCTTTTAATCTCCTGCATCAAGATTTTTATTTTCTTTGTTTTATTCTTCCTGTATCTTTTTCATCAGCTTACAGGCTTGCTTTTATTACCCTCATCTTAACAAAAAAGAAAACCTCTTGACAGTAACTTCTTGTTTATGTACCAGTGCATTTCTCACCATCCTCATGAGGCCAAACTCATTACTTTCCCCAGTGTCTCTCCAAGATGCTCTCTGGAGTTTTACTCTAATCTGACTCTCAACCTGTATAGCTTTACCCAAACTGATATTGTCAAGATTACAAACATCTCTGTTTTGCTAAATCTAGGTTTTTAATCCTCATCGTTCATGAACTAATAACAGTATTTCACACATTTGATCACGGATTTCTTCAAGAAAAACAAAAGCAAACAAAAACGTCTTTTTCTGAACAGAGACTACCCCACAGGCTTTTTCTTATCATTTTGGGTTAATTTTGTTGTTTTTTGTCTTCATTACCAGTTTTTCCACACCTCCGAAGCTTTTAATGTTAGAAGACTTGATCTTTGGATCATTATTCTTCTCTTGCTATACTCTTTTTCTCAATTATCTCATTCTTTATCATAATAATATAATAGTTCACTGCTAATATTTCTTTTAAGTGCAGCACATTCACTTGACTTCTTGTACTATCTCTTCTGTAGCACCCATAGTATATTTTATAATATAAATCATGAGGAGACATATAAAAATAATAAGACATTAAAGTTTAGCCTCCCTTTATATTTGTTACATGGAATTATATATATAAATTTCATCTATTTGTGTACATAAAAAGAGCCTGTGTCTGAACTGGTAATTCTTCCAGTTAGATGGTCATTCCTGGCTTTCAGCTGTTTTCTATTTGTTTTTAAGTAACGAAGACAACAATTTGAATCAGTGCAAACTGCTTCCAGGCCCTACTGCTTCTATAACTTTTCAAGAGCTACAACTTATTTTATTTGTGTGAGGCCCAGATATAGCATATTGCTTGCCTTCTTTTCCTGTTTCTTTCTATGTCTATTTTGCTTTATTTAAAATGTTAGCTTAAAATACATCTTTATTATTAACATACATTTCCAAATTTCTCTCTTCCTACATGATTTCTTCCTGCATTTAACTTTGCCATACTGTTAGGAAGGTGACAGCATAAATCACTTATGAAATAAGCCTTCCACAATGATGACATCCACAATGGTATTTTTAAGTAGAATATTTAAGTCTGATGGCAAATTTAAAACCTTGGCATCATAAGTGGGTTCTTTTTCCTTGGTTTTGCCAGCAATAACAGCTTAACTTTTCAGATCACATTCTATTACCAATAAAAATATTAACCCAAACTAAACCTAAGAAAAGTATATCGTAATGAGCCGGTATTCACTTAGCATTCTAGAAGATAGAAATAAATAATGAACTAGTCAAATAAATAAATTTATAGAATGCTGCATTGTAATGTGTGATAAGGAAAAATTAAAACAAAGGAAACAAGGATTATTTTGAGGAGGGAGGCGGTTTGAGTTAGTAAAGTCAAGGATGGCCTTAGGTGATGTAAATAGCCTAGAGAAGGCAAGGGAGAAAGCCGTGTAGTGATCTGTGGAAGCAATGAACACTCAGAAGGAATAGTAAGTCTGAAGGTGCTTAATTGGCATATTTAGAGGACAGCAGGGGACTTACTTGGTTGGAGATGAGTAACTTAGAGCAGGGGTTCCCAACCCCCAGGTTTCAGAGCAGTACCAGTCCATGACCTGTTAGGAATAGGGCCACACAGCAGGAGGTGAGTGGCAGGCCAGCAAGAATTACCGCCTGAGCGCAGCCTCCTATCAGATCAGCTGCAGCACTAGATTCTCTTAGGAGCGCAAACCCTATAGTGAACTGTGCATGTGAGGGATCTAGGTTGTGTGCTCCTTATGAGAATCTAATGGTAAATATAATGTACTTGAATCATCCTGAAACGATCCCCCCAACCCTCTATCCATAGAAAAATTGTCTTCCACGAAACCTGTCCTCAGTGCCAAAAAGTCTGGGGACTGCTGAATTAGCGAATAGTAGGAGATGAGAGCACAGAAGGAAATGGGTTGAGGGAAGAAGTAGATTGTGTAAGCCTTTCAGTCCTTACTAAGAATTTGGGCTTTTTCTAACAGTCAGTTTGAAATCTGTTGGGAGGTTGGAGCAGAGGAGAGGTGTAATCTGCTTTAGGTTTGAACAAGATCTTTGGATGTTATATTGAGAAGAGACTATGGGTGGCAGATGATAAGACAAAGGAAACCAGTCACGATGCTATTGCAATATCGCAGTGAGATATCGTGATGGTTTGAACAAAAAAGTTAGTGGTGGTGTTGGTGAGGAATGATTCTGGATATGCTGATACGTTTGTTATGGCGCATTAGAGAAAGGGAGGATCAAGGATGACTCTTGAATGACTAGAAGAATGGAGTTGTCGTTTGCTGAGATAGAAAAAGAATCAATTTTTGGTCATGCAAATTTGATCTTGGGTAGACCCATGGTTACATGAGTCTGTAGTTAATGTGAGCAATGTAAACTTGAGAATAACCATTGTATAGTTTGCATCTAGAGCCATGATTCTGGATTAGGTCCCCAAGAAAATGGGCATAAATTGGAAAGAAAAGAGGTCTAAGCACTAAGCCCTGGCATATTCTTATGATAACAAGATGTTGAAATAGAAGGAACCAATTAAAGAGACTAAAAAAGAAAAGCTGGAGGATAGAAGAAAAACCAGCAGTATGTTTCAGAAAGAGGGAACAGATAATAACCAACTGTCTCAAACACTACATCAAGATCAAGTCCAAAGAATATTTACAAGAGAATTTACTCTTGCATTTGGCACTATAGAATTCATCAGCGACCTTGATGAGAGAAGTTTTATGCATTTTATAAGAGATTAGAATGGATTTAGAATAGAATAAGAGTAGGAAAGTTGGGGAAAGAATAGACAACTTTTTCAAGAGATTTTTCTGTAGAGAGACGGGAAGAAATGGAGCAGTAGATGAAAGAAGTGATGGCAAAAGAGGATTTTTTTTTTTAAAGATAAAAGTAATAGCTTGTTTCTTGACTTACAAGAAAGATCCAGTAGTGATGGTCAAAAATAATGCTGTACTAACAAAAGAGTATTCGCTAGGGCAGTGTCTTTGAGTAGAAGAAAGAAGAGTGATTTAGTGCTGAAGTGTAGGTTATAGGATCACCAATGTTACATCCACAGAAAGAGAAGGAGTGCCAGATTCTTGGGCAACAATATAGGCAGGGGTAAAAATGTGATGGTGGAAATGTCTGGAAGTTCTCTCTTGACTACTTTTACTATTTTTGTAGTAAAATTGGAGGGAAGGTCATCAGCTGAGCATGGCAATTGGGAAAAATGTTGGCATTTGAGAGAAAAGAGTATTAAATAGCTATCTAAGACAGAGGGAGAACAAATGAACTAGAAAAATATAGTGGGAATTTATCAAATAGGTTGTTATTTGGATTCGACTTTTGGCTTAGAAAAGTGAATGCACCAAAATGAGAAAGGGGCAAGGAAGTGGAGAATGTAAAGAAGGTGTGATTATAATGCCTGGTCATGATATTAGATCAAAGTCTGGAGGGAAAAGAAGACTTGAGGGGGTAAGGGACAGTGAAATATTGATAAGACAAATTGATTTTATGTTACCCAATTGTTTGAATAATTGTTGGAATTAGAGAGCTAGAGGAAATGAGCTAGACAGGAAGTGGAGTTAAAAAATATGGTGCTTGAAATTCAGCCAACAGAGAGGTTTTAATTATTGTTAGTTACATAGTAATAGGATGTGCCCATGGGTGGGAGTGGCTGAATTGGGGTGAAGGAAAATGTTATTGGAAGAAAAGTGGTCAAGAAGCTGCAGTTATAATAATATGAATGGTGAATAGATATCAGTAGGAATTCTATAAATTGCCTCTTCTCTTCCACAGTGCTTTAAATGTATGTGTCCCCACAAAATTCACATGCTGGAACTTAAGGGTCAATGCAATCGTATTAAGAGGTAAGGCCTTTAGGGGGTGATTAAGTCATGAGAATAGGACCCTCGTACATGGGATTAGTGCCTGATATCATTTGGATGTGTGTCTCCTCCAAATCTCATACTGAAATGTAATCCCCAGTGTTGGAGGTGGGGCCTGGTGAGAGGTGATTGGATGGATCATGGGGCAGATTCCTCATGAATGGCTTAGTATCATTCCCTTGGTGATGAGTGAGTTCATGCAAGATCTAGTTATTTAAAAGTGTGTGGTACCTCCCCACACTCTCTCTCCCATTCTCACCATGTGATATGCCTGCTCCCATAATGCCTTCTGCCACGATTGTAAGCTACCTGAGGCCCTCACCAGAAACTGAGCTGATGTTGGTGCCATGCTTGTATAGTCTGCAGAACCTTGAGCCAATGACACTTTTCTTTATAAATTACCTAGCCTCAGGTATGTCTTTATAGCAACATAAGAATGGCCTAACAGAAGCCCTTATAAAACAGTGTGAGGAAACTAACTTGCCCATTTCCCCTCCCATCCTTCTCCCATATGAAGATATGGCATTTGTCTCATTTTCCCTTTTTATCCCTTTTGCTTTTACATCTCTTCTGCCATGTGAGGACTCAGCAAGAAGCCACACCTGACACCAAACATTGGTGCCTTGATCTTGGACTTCCCAGCCTCCAAAGCTGTGAGAAATAAATTTCTGTTGTTTATAAAGTACTCTTTATTCGTATTTATATGTCACCACATGAAGCCCAGACTTCCCCAGTCATCCCTACTCCTTCAGACTGTAATTTCCATATAGCTCTGTACTTTTATTTTTCTGACACCATCTTCCACATTTACCCATCTTCTGAGTCTTTACTGTACTCCCTCTGTAACTTAAAGCTGTCTCTCCTCTGAGGATTATTCCCACATTGGCTTTCTCTCCCATACCTCTCTTACCTTTAAACCTGGAGGTGAAGATTCCTCATTGCTTCATCCACATCATTTTCTTGCATTTTCTTACATCATACCAGCTTTGACTCTCGTGTCATTAAATAATACCATTGACACACCTTCCTTGTTTTAGCAATCTTCTGCCCCTACATAAATCTGTCTTATTCCTTGAAGATTGTGGCTACATGCCCCCTTCCAATCACATTGTCAAACTCTATTCCTGTGAAAATTCCTGATAACTTATATATCCTTCAGTAATATGGCCAGTATTATATTAGATTGTCATTGGTTTGAGGTGATAGAGGTGCTCTATACCTAGAAAGTCATCAAAGAGACTAGATACCATCTTAAGACATATTTTACACAAAAAATATACGAGTTGGTAGACTGAGAAAAAGAAAGATCAAGAATTTCAAAAATAATGTCTATTAAAGATATATAGCAATCGTTCTCAACTGGGGACAATTTTGCCCCCAGGAGACATTTGGCAATGTCTGGAGACATTTTTAGTTCTTGCAACTGGGAGTGGGGGTGGGATGTGCTACTGGCACTTAGCGAGGAGGGGCCAAAGATGCTGCTAAACATCTTGCAGTTCACAGCACAGGCCCCTGCAACAAAGAATTATCCAGCCCTTAAGGTCTATAGTGCTGGTTGAGAAACCCTGGTGTATGGTAATAATTGCTCTTCATTTAAGGATTTTCAATCAGGAAAATGCACTGATTTATTTCTGTTAAGCACACTAGCAGCTTTTATATAGAATAAGAATACAGTAAAAACTTAAAAAAAAACCTAAAACCTATGGAGGATTATAGGATTTTTGAAATATAAAAAAGATGAAGTTCACACTTCTAGAGCCTTCATGTTTTTAAAAATTTCCATCCCCGTGAGTACAGAAAGTCTAGGTGTTTTATCTTATGTTGAAATGTGGCGTGGTTCATGATTTCAAGTTGTCACTTTTTATTCACAGCTTAAGAAGCTTTCCTCTTAGACTCTTTACTCCTGGGCTTACATTTGGAAGAAGCATATTTTCAAACAAATGTGATGTCATTGGTAGAAACAAGAATCTAGCCTGGTCTTTCGAGGTGCTTTATTTAAAAGTGGATAGAGGGGATTTGTTAGGCTCATTTATGTCCAATGGCATTACTCTGCAGAGTGACTGGCTTGAGTCCACTGCCTCTCATTTATTTATATATGCATTTATTTTAAAAGTATTGAATTCTTACTATATGCTAAATAATGTGTTAGCAATAGGGATACTCAGATAAACAGAAAAAGTCCCTGGATTCAAATTTCTTTCCATTTGGTCAAGGAGAAAACCACAGAAATTATAATAATAATTTAGTAGATTATTTAATGAATTAATTTAATAAATTAAGATAATAAATAATAAAAAGTAGGTAATAACACACAGAAAGGAGTGACTTACAATTTGGTGTAGTATTGGAAAGTAATTTCAGAAGTGTACAAGATAAAATGATACTTAAATTGAAATTTATGGGTAAAAAGAAAGAGAAATTTAACATTTGGGGTAGCCTACCAGGTGTCAGACCCTCTACAAAGGACTTTATGATCTTTTCTCTTTTAATCTTCACAATAACCTTGTATGATACAGTTATTATCCATATTTTACATTTGAGAAAACAGAAGCTTGAATAAGTCAGTCAAGGTTACCATGGAAAGAAGTGGTAGAACTGAGATCTGGGTCTATCTCTAACTCCCCATAGATATATGTATGTTCTTTTCAATAAACCAAAAGGAAGAGACAGGTTTACATACTGAGGATGCAATATACTCGCATTTACCAAGTATACCAGAGGTTTATTTCTCATTTAACGCACCTCACCTATAACTCCCAGAACATCTGATTCCCTCCGTATTGCCATAGCTGCCCTGACCCACAGCGAACCTATCAATAAGTAGGGCTGAGTCAGTGAGATCATTTTTCAAGAATATGAACAAAAACACTGTACTCAAAAAGATGGTATGCCTATGGTGATGCCTTGCTGCCCTGCTAAGTCACTCCATGCTGGGGCTGAAGTAGACTAGAAAGAAAAAAAATGAGTCAATGTTGTATATAGGCAACATGCTGTAGGATCAGAAACCATAAGTAAACAAAGAAAGCTGTCAGGGGAAGAAGAGATGGGAGCAGAAAGAAATTTCTGGAAAATAAAAGACACTGAGTCAGCAGCAGGTATAGTTCTTGAAGGAAGCTTTCTGTTTCCTATTAGGCCTGGCTATACGTGCATCTTACAGTATTACCCCTCTCCCCACCACCACCATGCTTACACCCTTTAACTGGAGCTCGAAGTTGGTTAGATCACTTTTAATGAAAAGAAAAAACGTGAACTGGAATAATACTAGTAAAAATATAGAGCTATGAGACAATAAGGAAGAAGTACTTTAGAATCACTGGAGCACAGTGGGCACCCGGTGTACACTAATGAAACGGAAGAGGAAGTAGGAAGGAGGGCAGACTGAGAATGTGAAGTGCCTATTCTGTTGGGCCAAGGATTTGGATCTTATTCTAAAAGCTTTTGGGGAGTCTTTAAATGCTTAAAGCAGCTCTTGAAACTAGACTGGTTTATGTATGTCTGTATCAACAGCACCTGGCTGAGAGAGTTATACAAAGTTTATGTTTGATAAATATGTGTTATATCAATGAAAAAAATAAGTGAGGAAAATAAAAATAACTGTGGAGTTCAGTTCTACATCACAATTGTAGTAAGTAAAACCATAACTGATAAGAAAGCCAGTTATAAGGAGCTTCGAGGATCAGGTGAGTATTACAGGACACCTGCTAGTAAGCCAACAACAGAATGTGGAAGCAGCCACTCCAGCCATGACATGGAATCATGAGGTGGGCTGCAGGGAGTGATGAGTGATGAGTAGTGTGATATAACTTTAAAGAGCAAGAAGGTGTTGACAGAGGGTGAGGTAGAAGAGATCAGCATGGATATCTGTAAGAAAGACCTAGTATGATCTGCTAACAATCTTAACATTAATGTTCTATAGTTTATAAGCAACTGTTAATGGATTTTCCATAGAGGAATTAATTTATTCACTCCCTACAACATATAGTTATTGAAAAACAATTACATTCCAAATATTATTCTGCATGCAGTGAATACCTTGGTGAACAAGATGGTAAAGAAAATGTATTGTGGCATTTACATTATATTGGGAGCAGACTCATGAGAAAATACATTTTCTTATTTATTATGCTTAAATAAACATAATAAACATGTAAGCATAATAAACAAGAAAATGTATTCAACTTGTTATGGAAAAGAAATTAAGCTTGTTTGTGTGCTAGAAGCTTAACAGAGTGGTTGGTGTAGACATCACTGAGAAGATGATGTTTGAGCAGAGATTTGAAGGAGATGAAGAAGTGAACCTGGCAAGTACCTAGTGGAAGAACACTCCAGAAATGAATTTTCTCCAGTCACCACAAATGGCCTAAGACAAGAGAATGTCTAGCAAGCCAGGGAAATCCAGGGGAGCTTTAAGGACAGAGTAGAAGGGGTGAGATAAGAGAAGGAGGTAAGGTCAGAGAAGGAATGTGAGGCAAGATCCTCTAAGACTTTATGGCCAGACATATATTTTAAGGTGACTATTCTGTCACCTATGCAGAAGGTATATTTTAGAGGATTAAATTACTTGGGATAATTTTGGTTCTAAGCAATAGAAATTGCAACAAAAAATAGGTCATATTACAGGATATGAAAATTAAAAGCTTATGACAGATTAGACACCTAAGAAGAAATATAAAGGTGTACCAGTAGACTCTCCAAAATAAAGCACTGAAAATGAAAGTGTGAAAATGTTAACAGAGCAGCATTGACCTATGCGACCTAACATTTGTTTGAGTCCAGGAAAAATGGAAAAACAGAAAAAAGATGCAATAATGGACAAATTTTTTCTAAATTCAATTAAAACTATAAATCCAAGACTCAATGATTTTAGCATACTCCTAGCATTATAGAGGAAACCACATCACACTGATTAACTATATTGCACTAAAATTGCTGAAAACCAGTGGTAAAGAGAAAAGCATAAAAGAAGCAAGAAAAAAAAGACACGTTGCATACAATGGAACAAAGTTAAGAATTACTATAGACTTAAAAATAAATAAAAAATATACCTCATAGAACTCCGTAAGCTAGATAATATATGCATTTTACAAATAAGAAAAATGATGTTTGAGCTACATAGTAAAATACTGTTGATCTGAATAGTATTACTCAACAACTATGTAACATTACAGATTGTAATTGGAAGCACTCTATCACCCTAACTCCAAAGTTCACAACTACCATAATTCGATGAAGGTAAAAAAAAATTACTACAGACTTGATGTCAGAACCCTTGCATAGCTTGCTTGCCAGAAAATGATGGAGAGATATCTTTAAACTATCAAAAGAGAAAAATAAAGTCAACCTAGAATTCTCTATTATGCAAAAGTACCTTTTGCAGCTGACTATGAGTTAAAGACTTTTTTAAATAAATAAGAGCTGAGAGAATTTATCTCTCCTAGACTGGAACTACAAGGAATAATAAAAGAAGTTCTTTGGTATAAGGAAAATTATACCAGATAGAAATTTGATCTACACAAAGAAATAATGATAGCCAGATGTGCTGTATATGTTGGTATATTAGTCTCTTCTCATACTGTTAATAAAGATATACCTGAGACTGGGTAATTTATAAAGCAAAGGGGTTTAATGGAATCACAACTTCACATGGCTTAGGAGGCCTCACAATCGTGGCAGAAGTCAAAGGAGAAGCAAAGGCATGTCTTACATGGCAGCAGGCAAAAGGACATGTGCAGGGGAACTCCCCTTTATAAAACCATCAGATCTCATGATACTTATTCACTATCATGAGAACAGCACAGGAAAAACCCACCCCCATGATTCAATTACATCCCACTGGTTCTGCCCACAACACTTGGGGATTATTACAATTCACAGTGAGATTTGGGTGGGGACACAGAGCCAAACCATATTAATGGGTAAAGAGAAAACACATTTTCCCCCAAATATCAAGTATTTGTTTATCTAACATTACTTCCACAGTTAACACTCTGCTAGCCCTCTGCACCAAACCACCATCATCTCTCAATTTTTAATCTAGATTTCTGCACGAGCCTTCTAACTGTTCTCCCTGCCCTGACTCCAAGACAGTCTATTCTCAACACAGTAGCCAGGCTTTTAAAATATATCTTGCAGATTATCTCACCCCTTTGCTCAGATTCCTCCAAAGGATACTCAGCTTGTTTTTAGTAAAATATGAAGTTTTCACAATACCTATAAGACCTTATAACACTGACTCTCTCATTGTTCCCCTCCTTATCTTTAAGATCTTGTGTTGAAGTACCAGCCCATTCATTGATTCTATCCAGCAATGCTGGCCTCCTTGCCTAGTCCTTGACACCAGGCATTGTTCTACCTACCAAAACACTCTCCCCCAGGATATCCACATAGCCACTCCCTCATCTCCCTTGTTTTTTGTACAGTGGCACCTCAGGAAAGCCTTCTCTATCCATATTTTAAAATCACACATCCCCAACCCCAAGATTTCCTCTCCTTCTCCAATGCTATATTTTTTATACAGCATTTCTTATCATCTGCCATACTCTATATTTTCTTATTCTGTGTACTGTCTATATCTTTTACTGAAATGAAAGCTTCATAATGATTCAGATATATTCACTATGAATTTTTTTTTTTTTTTTTACTTCTCCCAGGACAGTTGATTCCCCCTCAGCTTCCCATTCAGACTACAGTGCAAGAGAATTCCAGTTGATTACATTCTTGGTAATACTAGGTATTGTTGGCCTTTTTCTCTATGGCTATTTTGGTAGTGGAGGCGGGGATTAACTTCCTGAAAGATGGAAGGTGTTGTTTCTGGGAAAGGAATATATGCTATGGAACAAAAAGCACCAAATACTACACATGATTTCAGGAGAAATACCACTGTTCACAGAACCTACAAAAGTAAAACTATAAAATGAGCTCAATTCCATTCCAAACATTTATAGGTTAAGCATTCAGCTGAAGGACGAATAGATAAAAAGGTAGAATATTTCAATGAATTTATTACATATGCTGAATTATTTCTCTTGTTCTTCAGTAAGCACTGACAGCAGATCTTTGTCAGGAAGATCGTTGTTGATTTTATGCTTTTGACAAGGCTGACAGGTTTTAGAGTCCAATTATTTAAATTGTTGTTGAATTCACTAGAGCAAATTTTAACTAGCAACCTGTGTGGAGAACTCTTTATGTATCTTTTTAATGTTATTCAAGTAAAATTTAAATACAGAAAGTGACACATATCATAAAGTTCAATGAATATTCATAAATGGAATACACCAGTGTAAACCTTACCCAGATCCAAAAGTAAAACATTGCAAACATTTAAGTCGCCTTTGTGTTCTCTTCTACTCACTATCCATCCATGCTGATAACCACTATTCAGACTTCCCCCTGATTAGTTTTGCCTATTTTTCTGTTTTCTGTAAATTCGATCAAACTATATTTTACTATTGGTGTCAGGTTTCTTTTGCTCAACCACTGTATTTGTGACATGCATTCGTGTTGTTGATTGTAGTTGTAGACTGCTTATTCTCATTGCTTTGTAGTATTCAACAGTTCCTTTCTGTATTCTTCTATTAGAGAGCATTTGAGTATTTACGGTTTTGGGCAGTTTTACTGCTACTAACATTCTAGTGCATGTTTTTTGGTGAACATATACATACACAATTCTTTAAAATATGTATCAAAGAATAGAATTGCTAGCATATGGATCCACCTGTGCTTAACTTTGGAAGATACTGTCAATGTTCCAATTTTATTTCTTATTACAAATAGTGCATTTGATTAGACAAAGTGTTTTACTATATGGTTATTGCAAGGATGTAAGTAAGCTGCTGATATACACAAATTTATCTTTAAACTCTACACCATAAGAAACTCTCTTACTAGTTTCTTTTCCCTCAGGGAATTCTGTACTGTCTATTGTCCAATATTTGTTTCATAAGTTATTTCTAGTTTTCTAGCTATTTATAGTAGGGGAGCAAAACCAGGCAATCTGTTAAAGCTAGAAACAAGTCCTTTTCTTTATTTTGTCTTTATTTTCTCTCAACATGTTTTAAAACTTTCTATGTAGAGTTATTGTATGGCATGTGCATTTATTCCTAGATATTTTATGGTTTTTAATGTAATTTTAAATTGTATCTTTTAAAGTATTTTATTTTATATTTTTCTGCTGTATCTAAATATGATTGATTTTAAAATATTAACCTGATCTCCAGCAACCTTGTTGAATTTGGTTATTAATTTTAATGATGTATCTGAAGATTATTTTTTATTGTCTCAGTATGCAGTCATGTTGTGTTCAAATAATGACATTTTTATTTCTTCATTTCTAATCCTTTGCTTCTTATTTCATTTCTTGCACTATTACGGTGACTGGAATATCCAGTATAATGTCATATAGAACTGGCATTGAATAGTGAGAATTCTTGTCACATTCCTACTCTCAGGGGAAAGCACTGGATATTTCATTGTCAAATTGTCTTCACTAAGTTTTTAAATATGTAGACATTATTTAGAAAATTAAGGAAGTTCCCTTGTATTCATACAAGCCTTTTCTGCAAGGAGAGGGCCCAGGTATGAAGTATTTCTACCACTTATCTAATTGGTATGCTACAACTCATGTAACTTAGAGGTTGTTTTATTCCCCTATCCTTCTTACAATTCATTGTCTGCAAGTTTCTGGGAGATAACTGGGAAATTCTTTCAACACTTTCCATCCTACTGTTGCTTCCAGCAATCACCGTAATTATATCTCCAACTAAGATGTTTAGTAAATAAATACAAATTCTTTTTTCATGATTTTTGTTGATGCTATTTAAATTCTAAGGAGCTTTATTAATTTTGGCTGCTTATAATAATTTCTTTCTTTCTCCTCCAACCAAAATTGTTTAGTGCTCTGCTCTCAAAAGCTTGCTTGTTAGTCAATGGATTGCATGCAGTAAGTAAGACTAATATTTTGAAGGAAGAAAACAAACTACCTTAGTGAAACCACTGAGACTATAGGGTGGTAGCAATTGTATCTGAACAAAGAAAGGACCCTGAAATGTTTAATAAATATTTATTTACATTAATAACTGAATGTATTAGTTTGACATGGCTATATTTAACTCTCTATCCATGCATCTGTTGTTGTTGTTGTTGTTGTTTCTTGAGAAGTGATTAAAATAAAACAGAGATATACTTATTTGCTTAAATGCTCTGCCTTCAGACATTGCTGTATATGCACAAAACCTCCCAAGTAGTCTTACATGTAAATTTTAAATAGCAATTCTCTCAGCAGTCATGCTGAGACATGCAATCATATCCCAGCAATTCAAACCAATAAGATGACATATATTTAATTTAGACCTTTGCTTGCAAAATCCAGTTCATGGAATCTGTAGCTGTATCACTCAGGATCTTGTCAGAAATTTAGAATCTTGGGCTCCACCCTAGGACCCCTGAATCAGAATTTGCACTTTAACAAGAACCCCACATGATGCAAATAAAGGCACATACAATTCGAGAGGCTTTGCTCTAGTCCAGGATGTACATTTCAGTCACTTTTTAAAAACGCAATTGCCAAGCTTCTGGGCCAGATTTACGGAATACAAATCTCTGAAGGTGAGCCCACAACTTGGTAAAGATTTTTACAGGTGATGTTCATAAAAAGCCAGGACTGGAGATCTAAGGGAATTCTTTAATGCTGTAACAGGGTGACTTCCTCTGAACCGAATTTGCTAAACCACTTGTCTGCACTTTAGAAAAGCAGATTTTGACAAAATAAAGAGGATAGATTCTATGTGTTCTCAGAGGCAAAAATTCAAAAATGGGAAATATCTCAGTGTACTGAAAGGTTCTCTAACGTCCATATTTGTATAAACAGTTGCATGTTAATAACCTTTTTGGAAAGGAGAGCTGCTGAGTAGTAAGGAGTCCAAAGTGCTCAGATTTTAATATACCATATATAGAAGATGGGTTAGAGCTGGCTAAGAAAATGTACAACAAAGTGTCGTAAGTATATTATTATATTGTAATAATATGAAAACTAAAACTAAATATGAAATAATTTCATTTATAAAATAAAATCCATTTATTTATTTGTCATTCCTTTTTATGTATTTATTCTGATAAATATTTTGTTTTATTGAATGCATCCTAAGTGTGTACCTCTGTGGCAGACACTGACATAAGCTGAGCTATAAAAAGTATAAAGATGATGTACAAACACATGCTTTTTAAATTAATTTAAAAAAATTTTGAGTACATAGTAGATTTATATATTTATGGAGTACATGAGATACTCTGATACAAGCAATAAGTAATAATCACGTCATGGAAAATGGGGATCTGTCCCCTCAAGTATTTGTCCTTTGTGTTACACACAATCTAATTATACTCTTTTAGTTATTTTCAAATGTACCATTAAATTATTATTGGCTATAGTCACACTGTTGTGCTATCAAATACTGTCTAATTTATTCTTTCTAAATACACATGTATTTGTATCCATTAATCATCCCCCTCTTTCCCCTTATAGCCTCACTACCCTTTCTAGCCTCTGGTAACCAACCCTTGTATTCTCTATCTCCCTGAGTTCAATTGTTTTGAATTTTAGATCCCACAAATAAGTGTTAACATGTGATATTTATCTTTCTGTGCCTGACTTATTTCACTTAACATAATGAACTACATACAGTTCCATCCAGTTTATTGCAAATTAAAGTATCACATTTTTTTTATGTCTGCAAAGTCCTCCACTGTGCATATGCACCACATTATCTATATCCATCTGTCTATTGATGAATACTTAGGTTGCTGCAAAATCTTAGCTATTGTAAACACCGGTGCAACAAACATAAGAATTCAGGTATCTCTTCCATATATTGATTACGTTTCTTTCGGTAGGTACCAGCAGTGTGATCGCTGGATCATGCTAGTTCTGTTTTTAATTTTTGAGGAACCCCCAAACTGTTCTCCATAGTGATTGTGATAGCGACAGGAGACAGAAAAATTCCTAAGCAGTCAGGGATGGATCTCCAGTGAAACCTAGCCTTCAATCCAAGGACAGATAAAACCTGAAAACCAAGATGCCAGTTTGAAATAGAGTCCATGACCAGAGGGAGAACTTCCATCCCCATCTAACCCACTCTCTCTCGATTGGGTCCTTCTGAGTGATGGCTTTTACCCAATCAAATGGTGCTTTTTCCAAGACCACCCATAGACCGATCAGCATGCACTCCCCCATTCTGTTTTTTTGTTTGTTTGTTTTTGAGACCGAGTTTCACTCTTGTTGCCCAGGCTGGAGTGCAATGGTACAATCTCAGCTCAATACAACCTTTGCCTCCCGGATTCAAGTTATTCTCCTGCCTCAGCCTCCAGAGTAGCTGAGATTACAGGCACCCACCACCACACCCGGCTAATTTTTTGCATTTTTAGTAGAGATGGAGTTTCACCACGTTGGCCAGGCTGGTGTCGAACTTCTGACCTCAGGTGACCCACCTCGGCCACCCAAAGTGTTGGGATTACAGGCGTGAGCCACTACACCCGGCCTGCACTCCCCCACTCTAAACCCATAAAAATCCTGGGCTAAGTTTCACAGATGGCAACCCACTTTCAGGTTATCTCTCGATGCTGAGAGCTTTCTTTATGTTGCTCAATACAATTCTCTGCTTTACTCAGTCTCCCATGTCCACATACCTTATTCCTCTTGGTCACAGGACAAGAACCCAGAACTCACAGAACTGTGACAGTAAAAGAACTGTATTGCTCCTGCTCACTGAGCTGCTGGCAGCAGGAGTGAAAGAGCTGTAACACTCCCTCCTACTGGCTGAACAATGAAAGAGAAGAAGCCTCACGGTTGTACTCATTTACATTTTCATCAACAGTGTACTAGAGTTCTCTTTTCTCCACACCCTTGCCAGCATTTGTTGTTGCTTCAATTTTTGGATAAAAGCCATGTTTAACTGGGGTGAGATGACATTTCATTGTAGTTTTGATTTGCATTTCTCTAGTTATCAGTGATGTTGAGCACCTTTTCATATGCCTGTTTGCCATTTGTATGTCTTCTTTTTGAGAAATGTCTGTTCAAATCTGTTCAAAGCCCGTTTTTGGATCAGATTATTAGATTTTTTCCTATAGAATTGTTTGAGCTCTTTATATATTCAGGTTATTAATCCCTTGTCAGATGGGTTATTTGCAAATATTTTCTCCCATTTAATGGGACTTCATCTCACTGGTGTTGATTGTTTCCTGTGATGGGCAGAAGCTTTTTAACTTGATGTGATTCCATTTGCTCATTTTTGCTTTGGTTGCCTGTACTTATAGGATATTACTCAAGAAATTTTTGCCCAGGTCAGCGTCCTGGAGAGCTTCCCCAGTGTTATCTTGTAATAGTTTCACAGTCCAAGGTCTTAGATTTAAGTCTTTAATCTGTTTTGATTTTGTATATGATGAGAGATAAGGGTAGAGTTCTATTCTTCTTCATACAGATATACAGTTTTTGCAGCACCATCTACTGAAGAGACTGCTCTTTCTCCAATGTATGTTCTTGGCACCTTTGTCAAAAATGAGTTCACTGTAAGTGTATAAATTTGGTTCTGGGTTATCTGTTCCCTTCAGTTGGTCTGTGTGTCTGTTTTTCTGCCAGTACCATACTGTTTTGGTTGTTATAGCTCTGTAGTGTAATTAGAAGTCAGGTAGTGTGATTCTTCCAGTTCTTTTTGCTCAGGATAGCTTTGGCTATTCTGAGTCTTTTTGCAGATAAATTCTTAGAGCTACATTGAGATCAATGAAATGAGACAGGGCCATTGCTTGAGTAAAGCTATAATTTTAGAAAGAAAAACATTATGGAGAAATAAAGTAGTCCTTACTTTAGTTCTCTCTTATCTGCCATTAAGAATAATACACACGGCTGGGCATGGTGGCTCATGCCTGTAATCCCAGCACATTGGGAGGCCAAGGCAGGTGGATCACAAGGTCAGGAGATCCAGACCATCCTGGCTAATACGGTGAAACCCCGTCTCCACTAAAAATATGAAAAATTAGTCGGGCCTGGTGGCGGGCGCCTGTAGTCCCAGCTACTCGGGAGGCTGAGGCAGGAGAATGGTGTGAATCCGGGAGGCAGAATTTGCAGTGAGCGGAGATCACGCCACTGCACTCCAGCCAGGGCAACAGAGTGAGACTCCATCTCAAAAAATAATAATAATAATAATAATAGTAATAATAATAATACACACTAACAGAAAGGGTGCATGAAACATTCTATACAATGAATTAAAACCCAAAAAGGAAATACGTTGTTAACAGAACACATAGTTGTTGTTAATTAAGTCATGCCCGCAAAATTACCTGGCAGTGAATGGGAAAAACTTGCAGGTATGTTCCTAGAAATATTACAAACATGGAGAACGTTACCTTCACTTGAAAAGTAGCACTTGCCTTATGGTTTTATCTACCAGTACTTTGCCTTTTTCACTGTACCATGGAATATTCCCTCAATATTGTTTAACTAAATTTTCTTGACAAACTCTTTTGTTACAAACAGCACAAAATGTTTTCTAACCTAGTTGCATTGAAAACATTATTAGTTTTAAATTAAAATATATCACTTATGAGTTCTTACATATATTATTAATTCTGGGTTCTATTCAGTGGTTGCCAGTTTCTACATGCTCAGGAGCACCAGTTTCGTGTAGCTCTTCCCAGCTCTGGGTTCAACAATCCCATTGGTTAAAATTGGTCATAATGGGAGCATGAAAAATTAGTAAATGCTACAATTCAGTCTCTTTTTTTTTGAGAGACAGTTTATTAACATATCATTGGACATTCCTCATGAATGTATTGGTGAAGATCTATAAAAAATGTACTGCAGGAAAAATATAAATTCAAGGAAACCTAAAAATGTTTTAATTGTTATAGTCTTTTTCATTACCAGCTTTTTTTTTTCTTCAGTTGCTATCATTCTAAAAAGGTCTTTATAGTTTTCCTGGATATAATACTGCAATAGCCCCCTTAGTTCTTCTAACTCCATGAACTGTCTATTTCTGAATACTATCTAAATGGACTCATACACTATATATTATTTTATATGTCATCTTTTGTTAAATGTAAAATTTATTTATATTGTTGCATGAAACTGAAATTTATTCATTTTCATTGCTAGATAATATGCTCCATAATATGCTATAATTTATTTTTAATTTACTATTTATAGACATATTAATTGTGTCCTGTTTGAGGGTATTATAATGGACATTTATATGCATTTCTATTCAGGATTCCTAGGACTGAAATATCTGGGTCAAAGAATATGTGTATGTTCAATTTCATCAGATACTACTGAAGAGTTTTCCAAAGTGGCTATAAAAATTTATATTCCCATCAGTAATGTAAGATTTGAGATACTCCACATTTTCATAAACACTTGACATTGCTAGTCTTTTCAATTGTAGTCATTTTGAAGTATGTATACTGAATTCTCATTAGGTGTTAATTTGTTTTCCTCCAATGAGTAAGGAGGGTAAGTACTTTTTCAATACTTATTGGCTCTTAGGATGTGCTTCTTTTTTGGAATTCCTCTTCAAGTTTTTGTTTTGTTTTGCCAAGATTTTGCTATTTTTTTTCTATTGATTTCTAGAAATTCTTTATATATTTTGAAAATGAGCCTTCAGTTGGATGGAAGTATGAAAGCATGTTCCAGTTTGTGGATTTGTCTTTTCACTCTTTTAATGGAATATTTTTATTAACACAATTATTTCAATTTATCACAGTTAAATCAATGTTTTTGTATTACAAAATCTTTACCTAAACCAAGTTCACAAAAATTATATTTTATGTTATCTTCTAATAGCTTCTGGAAACTTATTTTATCTTTTATGTTTGGATCTAATTTCATCTGGAATTTATGTTTAAGTATGAACTAGGAGACAAGTCAGTTCTTCATCATCTGCCACACACGTGCGCGCATGCACACACACACACACACACACACACATACACAGAGATAACTAGGTGAAGTTATGTACTTTTTTATACTTCAAAAGTCTGTATATGTATGGACCTGTTTCTAGTATATCTGTTCTAAATCGTTGGTCTATTTGTATATCCTAACGCTAATATCATGTGACTTAATTAATGTAGTTTATAGTAAGTCTTGATTGATTACATACTGTGTCGTCTTTATGTGCTCATTTTTAACATTGTCTTAGTTATTGCTGGATGCTTGCTTAGTTTACATGTATATATTTGAAATAGCTTGCCAATTTACACACATACACCTGAGATTTTGAAAAGGATTATATCAAATCTATTATATTGACCCTTCTCATCAGTGAATACTGTATAATCTCAATTTGTTTAGGTCTTCTATAAATCTCTTAAAAATGTTTTAGAGTTTTAATATATCCTTAGATTTGGCTTGGTCATGTTTTGTTTAAGATTGTTAAAGCTGTTTGCATGGGAAATACTACCTGTAATTGTCCTTTTGTAATGTATTTGCTGGGTTTTGATATCAAGATTACACAGATCTCGCAAAACATCGTGGTAAGTATTCCATTCCAATTTTTTCTCTAGAAGAATTTTCTAAGATTACTGTCATGTCTTTAGCTGTTAGAAATCACCAAACTTCTAGTAGAAAACATGAGCATGGAGTTTCTTTTGGGGAAGGTTTTGAATAATGTATACAATTTCTTTCATAAATATAACTAATCTGAATTTCTTTTGTCTGTTGGGGAGGTAAGTTTGATGAGTTATATTTTTTATAGGATTTTTCTCCATGCCAACCAAACTTTAGCCATAAAGTTTTCACCTTTTCCTTGAAGTATTGTTTTCAATTTCTGTATTTCTTTTCTTTAGTATTTTCTTTCTCTTATTTTCTTTGGTTTAATATTCTGTTCTTTGTCAAACTCCTTGATTCAGATGCTTAGATTATTGATTGTCATTTATCATATATAAACCTAAGTGTATAATTTTCTCTTTAGGCATGTATTTAGCTATATTCCATAAATTTTCACATGTAGTATTTTCATTATTATTCGGTTCAAACTATTTTCTACTTTTCATTATGATTTCTTCATTGACTCATGGGTTATTTAAAAGTGAATTTAAAAATTTCCAAATATAAGAGAATTTTTCAGTTATCTTTTTTATTATTTCTAACATTATTCCACTGTGGTCAGGAAACATATTTAGTGTGATTTGAGGCCTTCTAAATCTGCTGAGACTTTCTTTATTGCCTAAAATATTTTTAATTTCAGTAAATATTTTACATGCATTTAACGAGTGTTCTAGAGCTCTGTATGTAGTTACAGTATTGTATGCAGTCAATTAGGTCAAGTTTGTTAAATATTGTATTTAAGCATTCTACAGTTTTTGTGATTTGTTTTGGTCTTGTTCTTGGTGTTACTGAGAGAAATGTGCTAAAGTTTTCCACTATAAATGTGGAGTTGTACATTTCTTATTGTATCAATAATTTATTTTATCATAAACCTCCTTGACAAAAAAATGGTACCTGAAGAAATTAGGTGTAAAAATCAATAGCTTATAATGCAGATCTTTTACTTGCAATCTTATATCCATAAAATATAATGTTCTACTTATACCTTTATTGATGCAATATGATGGACAGAAATGACCAGGTTCCTGCTCCTACTCACTGGAGCCTCACCATTGCATTTAATAGAAACTAATCCAGAGATTTGCAAGCTGGAAGACCCTGGATTCAGGGCCACTGTTGGAAGCTAGCATTGATGAATAGCAGACAAGAGCTCAGATTTTGTTATTCACTCCATGCATAAAATAGTCATGGTACCACCATTGACCCACTGGCCATACATCCTAACTGCAGGTAAAGTATCCAAGTGAAAATAAACTTAATTCGGCTACTGCTACAACACTGAAAATATAAATTGAGAAAAAATATTTATAGTTCTTAGGCGTGAGGAAAACCTTGAGTATCAGATTGAATCAACTGATTTCCTCAAAGACAGGGCCTATGCCTTATGGATCATTTTAGCTTTGGCACTAATTTTTCATTTGGTTTTGATAACACTTGATAAATGTTTGTTGAAGAAAACTTTTGGTCCTGCTTGAACAGAGAGAGAAGAACAAAAAGTCATGTTTCAGTGAGGCTGGAAATCAGTGACAGATAGGTCTCCAAGGCTTCAGCAGTATCAAATACAATCACATTTTCCCTAGCAGAATACAAAACCACAAGACAGAATAGGCTATTTACAGCAGGATCACCTCTCCTATGACTATTATCTTCCTATGTCATAGATCATTGGAGGAAAAGCCCTGGAAACTGGATCACCTTGCCTAAGATAAATCTAAGTTTCTTAATGATTCTTTTTTTCTTTCTCCTCCTCTTCTCATGGTGTCCAAACCTAAAATGGCTTCCCTGCTGATTATCCTCCGAAGGCAGCATCCATTCTCTAGAATCACTAAGTTCCAATGGAACAAGATTATATTTAATTTGGAGCCCCACAGATTAGTCTTCACTGCAGCATATTTGCAGAGATAATTATTTTAAGAGTAATATGCGCTTTAACACTGGTTATGTCTTCAGTTCTTAAGAACAAAATTAAGTTTGAACACAAATGAGTTCAGGAATCAAGTCTCAGTGCCCTTATATACTGGGCTAGTTACATGAAACTTGTAAGGCAGGAACTTCCATTAGCTATTAAATATTTGGGGTCTTTCTGACACAATGCAGTATCCCAAGTACACATAAGAGAATTTTGTTGTAGGTTTGTCGAGGCCCAAAGGGTAAAGATCTGTAATGGACACCAGTATACCAATATCTGTAAGTTTAGCTATGACCTCTCAGCGGAAATGATGGGTTGGACATGTTAGCCTTGGCAGGACAATGAGTAAAGCCAATTAGGGTGCCAAATCATATTCATAGACCAAGATAGATGGTATTCATCCTGCCCTTCCAAGAGGCTTCCTACAGTTCTTGGTGTTTGTTTGTTTTTGAGGCAGGGTCTCTCTCTGTTGCCCAAGCTGGCATGCAGTGGCACAATCTCAGCTCACTGCAGCCTCTGCTTCCTGATTTCAAGCTATTCTCCTGCCTCAGTCTCCTGAGTAGCTGGGAATACAGGTGCACGCGACCACACCCAGCTAATTTCCATATTTTTAGTAGAGATGAGGTCTCACCACGTTGGCCAGGCTGGTCTCTAACTCCTGGCCTCAAGTGATCCACCCACCTTGGCCTCCCAAAGTGCCGAGATTACAGGCATGAGTCACTGCACCTAGCCACTTCTATTTTTAAGTCATTAGTGGAAATAATTCAAAGAACAGGAATTGCCATAGCCTTTCTTGAAGAGTTACCTCTTTCAGAAACACCAACCACTTCCTTTGATGTATAATTGTCTCATCTGTGTTTGGCTGCTGGCTGCAGCAAAATCTATAAGATCTTCTTATAAAGGAGTTGCATTCCACCCAACAGGTGGTCTTGAATCTGAGCACTGTGTGTTCATAGCTTTGAACAAACCTCTAATTGGAAATACCACCAATCAACAGGCGAGATCTGGCTTACCTGATTAGCGCAACAAGTTACACTCAAAAATCTTGCTAAGTTGAAAGTAACTGGTTACAATATTAATATTCAGGTCCTCTTGCCTCTCTGCTGTGAGTCAGATTCAGTACAAAGCCAGTGGATCCCTGGAACTCCACTGATTCCCAAGATTCTCCAGCGCGAATCAGCTTCCTTGCCATCTTTCACCTACATCTGTTGCATTAACGAGTCCTGGCAAATGTACTTTCCATGTACATCTTGAAGACACCCACTTCTCCATCTTCACTCTGTCCTAACTACCATCTTTTCTCCTCTGGTCTACTTTAATGTCTCCTAACTGACCACTCAGTTCTCTGAAGTCATCTCTATACGGTTGCAAGAATAATCTCTTAATACAAAAATGTGATATTACTGTCGAACCTAAAATCTGTGGTGGCAAATGCCTGCCCCAGCACCTTAGGAGGCCAAGACAGGTGGACCACTTGAGGTCAGAAGTTCGAGACCAGCCTTGCCAATGTGGTGAAACTCTGTCTTTACTAAAAATGAAAAAATTAACCAGGCATAGTGCCAGGCACCTGTAATCCCAGCTACTTGGGAGGCTGAGGCAGGAGAATAACTTGAACCCATGAGGCGGAGATTGCAGTGAGCTGAGATCCAGCCACTGCACTCCAACCTGGGCAACAGAGCGAGACTCCGTCTCCAAAAAAAAAAAAAAAAAAAAAATGAATAGATAAATAAATAAATCCATTAATGACTTCTTTCATTTAACTCCAATCTCATTATTATGGTCTACCTATTTTCCTATTTTGAAGTTAATTTCACGAGGGCAGAGACTGTAACTTTCTTGTACGTCACCGAATTCTAAAACCTAGAATTAAATAATGGGCCAACCATACTGCAAGCCAGCTTTCTGTCACAGCAGACTCACCACAGGGTCAGTGGACTAGATTCAGAGCCCAATTCAGGGAATTCCTTTCCAGATAATACCCTGAAGACTGGGTCCTAGAGGTCTTTGAGAAGTCTGATGGTATTGTCCCTGCCCTACTTTTGCAACATAAGAGGCAATGGGAGTATTACTGAATGCAGTGTCCATAGGGAGTTCCAGCCAGAGCTAGGAACACAAACTGAAAATGAGTTAGCCAACCAAGCAGGAATAGAATAGAAAGATAAGGAGACAATTAAAATAAAGAATTAAAGGAAGCTGGGAAAAGATCTTTAAATCAGATGCTAAAGAACTGGGACTTTAAAAATTTTTGATCCTAAGAGTAGATAGAGTAATAAACTTTAATATACTCATGACTTGACCCTTCTGAAAGTGAGTAGTGTCAGAAGCAGAGGGTCCACACATTTCAAACCCTCACCACCATGTTAAATGCACACAATTCACTTCAAAATGTACTTGTTCACTCACTCACTTACTCATCCATTCATTTATAACATTTTTTGAGAATTTGTGAATATTCTTTGGAAACGTTAAAATACACTAAAATGCAATTTACTTCAAAGCCTCTGGCTGTTCATCTGTAACAAGACAGATTGACTTTCTCACCTCTCATACTCTTCCTTCTTTTGCTCATCACTCAAGATGCAGTCCAAGTCCTTCTTTCATCTAGAGTTTTCCAAGTTCCCTGCTGGTTTTCCCTTTATCTGAGCTCCTTTAGCATATACGATTGCCTCACATCTTTTAAACCATGAAGAGTGGCTATCTGTATTATTTCTAGAATGAATAAACCTTAAAGACTGGCACATTTTATTATGTCTGGTGTGTTTCTCAAATTGAACTTAGCTCAGATATGGGTACTTAGTGTGTGATAAATGCTTGGTACATATTTCAAACATATTGGCTGGTTAGTGGGGTCATTGTTCCCAGATTAAAACTCTAGTTGAGTTATTCCTCTTATTCTCTAGTTAATGTATATATGGGAGGAGATCTTTCTCAGCAGTTATAGATTTTTATTGCATCTGTCTGCCAGCCAGAACCCATTCTTGTGCTCTCCCAACTGGGTCCTATAATATCCCTTTGGCACACTAATCCATGCTAGTGGATTTCTATTTATACCATTTGGGTTATTGGTTGCCTTGTATCCTTTAATGCAACCAATATAGGAATTCTGAAACTTTAAAAGTAAATACGTCTTAAATATATATACACAAACACATATTCATTTAAAGAATACTAATAAAATAGCATTTTCAAGATTATTATACTCTTTTATTTTTTTAAATACATGGAAATTATAAATGTTTGACAGAGAAAAGAAAATCCTTATAATCCCAACTTCACAATAAACTTTGCATTTTGTAAGTATGTTGGCATTTTTGTACATTTCTGTCCAAATGCACACAATCTGGACAATTCACTTTGGAGCCTGCATTTTTCTTCTTCTGTGTCATATGGAAATCAGTTATCATATGCTTGTCAGTTACTTCATATTCTTTATGTTATCCTCTTTGTTGAATCTGTCAACTTCCCCTGAGAAGATTAAATGAAATAAAAAGAAGGTATGGTGTATTAAATATTGTATTAGAAATACTAATTTTTCTGTATTGTATATCCTTGAAAGAAGTATTTTTTAATATTTCTTTGGTATTTTATACATTATTTGTGTAATTTAACTGTTACTAATATTGTAGCCATCAATTCATGGGTGGAGGCGGCAATGCAAACACTGCTTTCTTTTACTTCGGCTTTTGTAACTTGTCTCCTGCCCCTAGATGTCTGTTGTCAGGTCACACATACACAAACACCTGCAGGATGTGGCTCTGTGGGGGGTGGTCAGAAAAGGCATATCAATCTCAGGATGTGAAAGGGTGGGAGGACAGACAAGGCAGGATGAAAGGAATTCTCAAGTGGAGTCTTCTTCAGGTTCAAGTGCTTTTACGGCTTTACTCTTGCTCTTTGTGCAGAGTTGGAAATGTGATATTTTAAAGTTAGTTTTTATAGAAACAAATGTCAAGAGAGGTGAGTCATCTGATATCTCTAAAAATAAACTCAGGTTGTCAAAGAAATCAAAACTTTGCCTTCAAGCTTAGCCAGCAAGAGAACAAGAGTCTTCCCACCCATAGGCTGTGCAGCTGCTCAAAGTAATGCCAGATATTGAGGGCAGTATGGGGTTGGAATGAATGAAACTGTGAAGCAAAAAGAACTTTGGATTTTGGCTGTATTCCACTCAAAAGCGTCCTGTAGGAAAGAAGGAGAAAAATTATTTGACTATTTCAACTGAGGCCCAAGATAGGAATTCTAAGGGAATACTATCTGTAGTGGCCGAGGGAAAGCTTCTCTTCCACTCTGAAGGTTCATGGAAAGTGAACTGACAACAGACAGGTTAATAGGAGAAAAAAGGAATACCAAATTTAAGGTACATAGCATGGAGGGAATTTCAGTAGAATGGTTACCCAATAACTCAATGAGTTCCAGATGTTTATATACCCTTTTTCGTAGAGGAGTGGGGGATGGAGATATCGGAACTTAATGAGCCCAAAGAATAATGGCCTGGGACAAAGTTCTTCTGTGCTCTGGGGGAGGTGAAAGAAAGGTGGGGGTGGGGAGCAGGCAGTGCAGAACTTTACTGTGAACAAAAATTATCTTAAAAAAATATCTCATTATGCAGATAAATCCTCCCTGGTAATCTTGCAGAGATTAGAATAATGTCTGAGAAGAATCTCTCAGAAGAATAGATAAAAAGCCTGTCTGGGCAAGGTGACAACTCCTCTCTTCAGATGGCTCACCTCTCTTGACAACTGGAGAACAGAAGTTCTCCAGTTCTCCAGTGTTTAATCTTTCCTGGTTATTAAATGAGATCTTAGGGAGGGGGTTTTAAGCCAATTGCATTTCTTTTGGAAAGGAACTTTCTTAGATAAAGAAATTCCAAAGAGATTTCCTCCCAGTGCTTCAAGAAAGAGGATCAGAGAGACAGGGAGGCAGGGAAAGGTTGGAGAGAGAGCTTGAGGCAGCTTCTTCAGTTCAGCGTGTCAAAGCGTTATATTTGGGGCTGTCGTTTTCTGAGTCCCAACATTTCCATTGTGCAGATTTTAAATGTAGCTTTGTCAGCAGCCTAGAGAGTTAACATGTGATAATGAGCATCAATAGCGATCTGAGTTCTGAGGGAGAAAAAGTGCCAAAGCCCTCAGTAGGATATTTAGGATCTCAAGCTATGCTCAATATGTGCCCTAATGTAGACATAACATGAAGATCAAAAGGAAATAATAATTGAGTTCTAACTTTAGAGATAGTAAAACCATCTGATATAGTGTGGCTGTACCCCCATCCAAATCTCATCTTGAATTGTAGCTCCCATAATTCCCATGTGTTGTGGGAGGGACCCAGTGGAAGATAATGGAATCATCGGGGAAGTTTCCTCCATACTATTCTCCTGTTAGTGACTAAGTCTTAGGAGATCTGATGAGTTTTAGGGGGAAACCCCTTTTGCTTGGCTCTCATTTCTCTCTTTGCTGGCCGCTATGTAATATATGCTTTTTGCCTTCTGCCATGATTGTGAAGCCTCCCCAGGCATGTGGAACTGTGAGTCAATTAAACCTCTTTCCTTTATAAATGACCCAGTTGCGGGTATATCTTTATTAACAGCATGAGAACAGACTAATACACCATCCTATGTTTGTTTTCCTCTCACGGTCCTCTTCCTTAGCCCTCTCTCACATTTCAACAGTCACCCTAATGGCCAGTACCTTTTGGCTGCCCTGCCTTGGCCTGCCCACTCAGTGACTGCGTACTTCCTCCTGCCTGCCTGAGAATCCCAAGTGGTCAAGTTTTGGTTTTGTTTTTTGTTTTAACTGAGCACCTCCCTACCCTGTACTCGAGACTGATGATACAATGGTGAACGAGACAAAGTCCCTGCCATTACAAAACTTACAATGAAAAATGACCATATCTCTCTCTATTTATATAAGTATATGTATATAAAATATGTACTATATTATTTCATATATTATTTCTACTATATTATTTTTACACATTACAGATTTTATATGTAGTATATAGAATTTCATATATTATGAAGAAAAAGTAATATATGAAATTCTAACATATATGTAAAATATAGTCGAATTTTACTATATATAGAATCCTACTATATATAGTAGAATTTCATATATGATGAAGAAAAATGCAGGGTAGAAGAAAGAGTGTGTAAGGGTACAGAGGTCTTAGAGATATTCTTTCTTCCATTTATAAATGTCATACTTGCATGTGGTATATATTCAGAAGTACAAAGAGGTATACAGTTTAAAAGAAGCCTGTGTGTGCAACCCTGGCATTCCAGCCACACAGTACATCCCTGGGAAGCAACCACAGTTAGTGATTTTTCAGACATCCTTCCAAAGATATTCTATGCATATTCAAGCATAAATTAACTTATATGTTCATGCATATAAAACATTTTATTATGAAAACTTTCAAATATGTAGTAATGTTGAATGGATTTTATGGTAAACATCTATATACTCACCACTTCGATTCTACCACTAACATTTAGTAGTACTTGTTTTAGCATTTATCTATTTATCCCCACCTGTCTTGGACCATTTTATGTTTCTATAACAGAATACTTGAGACTGGGTAATTTATAAAGGGAAGAGGTTTATTTGGCTCCGGTTCTGCAGGTTGGAA